>NW_027053080.1:0-62120 GCF_011386835.1 Chrysemys picta bellii | reverse complement strand
ACAGCCCCCAGCCCCTGCCGGCCCCTACAAACCAACACACAAGACCAACAAGGACAGATGCAAATACAGGTACCTTGTCCTCCAATGAGAACTCCCTCTCAAACTCCCCGGTTAGCCGCCCTGTTTGTTTGCTTCCGCTGCTCGCAGCTGTACCGCTGCCCGGCCGCTTTTATGGGCCCCTTGATCAGCCAAGCCCCGCCCACTACTCAGGGCTCGGCGTCCCTCACAGCCCCCAGCCCCTGCCGGCCCCTACAAACCAACACACAAGACCAACAAGGACAGATGCAAATACAGGTACCTTCTCCTCCAATGAGAACTCCCTCTCAAACTCCCCGGTTAGCCGCTCTGTTTCTTTGCTTCCGCTGCTCGCAGCTGTACCGCTGGGCGGCCGCTTTTATGGGCCCCTTGATCAGCCAAGCCCCGCCCACTACTCAGGGCTCGGCGTCCCTCACAGCCCCCAGCCCCTGCCGGCCCCTACAAACCAACACACAAGACCAACAAGGACAGATGCAAATACAGGTACCTTCTCCTCCAATGAGAACTCCCTCTCAAACTCCCCGGTTAGCCGCCCTGTTTCTTTGCTTCCGCTGCTCGCAGCTGTACCGCTGGGCGGCCGCTTTTATGGGCCCCTTGATCAGCCAAGCCCCGCCCACTACTCAGGGCTCGGCGTCCCTCACAGCCCCCAGCCCCTGCCGGCCCCTACAAACCAACACACAAGACCAACAAGGACAGATGCAAATACAGGTACCTTCTCCTCCAATGAGAACTCCCTCTCAAACTCCCCGGTTAGCCGCCCTGTTTGTTTGCTTCCGCTGCTCGCAGCTGTACCGCTGCCCGGCCGCTTTTATGGGCCCCTTGATCAGCCAAGCCCCGCCCACTACTCAGGGCTCGGCGTCCCTCACAGCCCCCAGCCCCTGCCGGCCCCTACAAACCAACACACAAGACCAACAAGGACAGATGCAAATACAGGTACCTTCTCCTCCAATGAGAACTCCCTCTCAAACTCCCCTGTTAGCCGCCCTGTTTGTTTGTTTCCGCTGCTCGCAGCTGTACCGCTGCCCGGCCGCTTTTATGGGCCCCTTGATCAGCCAAGCCCCGCCCACTACTCAGGGCTCGGCGTCCCTCACAGCCCCCAGCCCCTGCCGGCCCCTACAAACCAACACACAAGACCAACAAGGACAGATGCAAATACAGGTACCTTCTCCTCCAATGAGAACTCCCTATCAAACTCCCCGGTTAGCCGCCCTGTTTGTTTGCTTCCGCTGCTCGCAGCTGTACCGCTGCCCGGCCGCTTTTATGGGCCCCTTGATCAGCCAAGCCCCGCCCACTACTCAGGGCTCGGCGTCCCTCACAGCCCCCAGCCCCTGCCGGCCCCTACAAACCAACACACAAGACCAACAAGGACAGATGCAAATACAGGTACCTTCTCCTCCAATGAGAACTCCCTCTCAAACTCCCCGGTTAGCCGCCCTGTTTGTTTGCTTCCGCTGCTCGCAGCTGTACCGCTGCCCGGCCTCTTTTATGGGCCCCTTGATCAGCCAAGCCCCGCCCACTACTCAGGGCTCGGCGTCCCTCACAGCCCCCAGCCCCTGCCGGCCCCTAGAAACCAACACACAAGACCAACAAGGACAGATGCAAATACAGGTACCTTCTCCTCCAATGAGAACTCCCTCTCAAACTCCCCGGTTAGCCGCCCTGTTTGTTTGCTTCCGCTGCTCGCAGCTGTACAGCTGCCCGGCCGCTTTTATGGGCCCCTTGATCAGCCAAGCCCCGCCCACTACTCAGGGCTCGGCGTCCCTCACAGCCCCCAGCCCCTGCCGGCCCCTACAAACCAACACACGAGACCAACAAGGACAGATGCAAATACAGGTACCTTCTCCTCCAATGAGAACTCCCTCTCAAACTCCCCGGTTAGCCGCCCTGTTTGTTTGCTTCCGCTGCTCGCAGCTGTACCGCTGCCCGGCCGCTTTTATGGGCCCCTTGATCAGCCAAGCCCCGCCCACTACTCAGGGCTCGGCGTCCCTCACAGCCCCCAGCCCCTGCCGGCCCCTACAAACCAAGACACAAGACCAACAAGGACAGATGCAAATACAGGTACCTTCTCCTCCAATGAGAACTCCCTCTCAAACTCCCCGGTTAGCCGCCCTGTTTGTTTGCTTCCGCTGCTCGCAGCTGTACCGCTGCCCGGCCTCTTTTATGGGCCCCTTGATCAGCCAAGCCCCGCCCACTACTCAGGGCTCGGCGTCCCTCACAGCCCCCAGCCCCTGCCGGCCCCTAGAAACCAACACACAAGACCAACAAGGACAGATGCAAATACAGGTACCTTCTCCTCCAATGAGAACTCCCTCTCAAACTCCCCGGTTAGCCGCCCTGTTTGTTTGCTTCCGCTGCTCGCAGCTGTACAGCTGCCCGGCCGCTTTTATGGGCCCCTTGATCAGCCAAGCCCCGCCCACTACTCAGGGCTCGGCGTCCCTCACAGCCCCCAGCCCCTGCCGGCCCCTACAAACCAACACACGAGACCAACAAGGACAGATGCAAATACAGGTACCTTCTCCTCCAATGAGAACTCCCTCTCAAACTCCCCGGTCAGCCGCCCTGTTTGTTTGCTTCCGCTGCTCGCAGCTGTACCGCTGCCCGGCTGGGCGGCTGCTTTTATGGGCCCCTTGATCAGCCAAGCCCCGCCCACTACTCAGGGCTCGGCGTCCCTCACAGCCCCCAGCCCCTGCCGGCCCCTACAAACCAACACACAAGACCAACAAGGACAGATGCAAATACAGGTACCTTCTCCTCCAATGAGAACTCCCTCTCAAACTCCCCGGTTAGCCGCCCTGTTTGTTTGCTTCCGCTGCTCGCAGCTGTACCGCTGCCCAGCCGCTTTTATGGGCCCCTTGATCAGCCAAGCCCCGCCCAATACTCAGGGCTCGGCGTCCCTCACAGCCCCCAGCCCCTGCCGGCCCCTACAAACCAACACACAAGACCAACAAGGACAGATGCAAATACAGGTACCTTCTCCTCCAATGAGAACTCCCTCTCAAACGCCCCGGTTAGCCGCCCTGTTTGTTTGCTTCCGCTGCTCGCAGCTGTACCGCTGCCCGGCCGCTTTTATGGGCCCCTTGATCAGCCAAGCCCCGCCCAATACTCAGGGCTCGGCGTCCCTCACAGCCCCCAGCCCCTGCCGGCCCCTACAAACCAACACACAAGACCAACAAGGACAGATGCAAATACAGGTACCTTCTCCTCCAATGAGAACTCCCTCTCAAACTCCCCGGTTAGCCGCCCTGTTTGTTTGCTTCCGCTGCTCGCAGCTGTACCGCTGCCCGGCCGCTTTTATGGGCCCCTTGATCTGCCAAGCCCCGCCCACTACTCAGGGCTCGGCGTCCCTCACAGCCCCCAGCCCCTGCCGGCCCCTACAAACCAACACACAAGACCAACAAGGACAGATGCAAATACAGGTACCTTCTCCTCCAATGAGAACTCCCTCTCAAACTCCCCGGTTAGCCGCCCTGTTTGTTTCCTTCCGCTGCTCGCAGCTGTACCGCTGCCCGGACGCTTTTATGGGCCCCTTGATCAGCCAAGCCCCGCCCACTACTCAGGGCTCGGCGGCCCTCACAGCCCCCAGCCCCTGCCGGCCCCTACAAACCAACACACAAGACCAACAAGGACAGATGCAAATACAGGTACCTTCTCCTCCAATGAGAACTCCCTCTCAAACTCCCCGGTTAGCCGCCCTGTTTGTTTGCTTCCGCTGCTCGCAGCTGTACCGCTGCCCGGCCGCTTTTATGGGCCCCTTGATCAGCCAAGCCCCGCCCACTACTCAGGGCTCGGCGTCCCTCACAGCCCCCAGCCCCTGCCGGCCCCTACAAACCAACACACAAGACCAACAAGGACAGATGCAAATACAGGTACCTTCTCCTCCAATGAGAACTCCCTCTCAAACTCCCCGGTTAGCCGCCCTGTTTGTGTGCTTCCGCTGCTCGCAGCTGTACCGCTGCCCGACCGCTTTTATGGGCCCCTTGATCAGCCAAGCCCCGCCCACTACTCAGGGCTCGGCGTCCCTCACAGCCCCCAGCCCCTGCCGGCCCCTACAAACCAACACACAAGACCAACAAGGACAGATGCAAATACAGGTACCTTCTCCTCCAATGAGAACTCCCTCTCAAACTCCCCGGTCAGCCGCCCTGTTTGTTTGCTTCCGCTGCTCGCAGCTGTACCGCTGCCTGGCTGGGCGGCCGCTTTTATGGGCCCCTTGATCAGCCAAGCCCCGCCCACTACTCAGGGCTCGGCGTCCCTCACAGCCCCCAGCCCCTGCCGGCCCCTACAAACCAACACACAAGACCAACAAGGACAGATGCAAATACAGGTACCTTCTCCTCCAATGAGAACTCCCTCTCAAACTCCCCGGTTAGCCGCCCTGTTTGTTTGCTTCCGCTGCTCGCAGCTGTAGCGCTGCCCGGCTGGGCGGCCGCTTTTATGGGCCCCTTGATCAGCCAAGCCCCGCCCACTACTCAGGGCTCGGCGTCCCTCACAGTCCCCAGCCCCTGCCGGCCCCTACAAACCAACACACAAGACCAACAAGGACAGATGCAAATACAGGTACCTTCTCCTCCAATGAGAACTCCCTCTCAAACTCCCCGGTTAGCCGCCCTGTTTGTTTGCTTCCGCTGCTCGCAGCTGTACCGCTGCCCGGCTGGGCGGCCGCTTTTATGGGCCCCTTGATCAGCCAAGCCCCGCCCACTACTCAGGGCTCGGCGTCCCTCACAGCCCCCAGCCCCTGCCGGCCCCTACAAACCAACACACAAGACCAACAAGGACAGATGCAAATACAGGTACCTTCTCCTCCAATGAGAACTCCCTCTCAAACTCCCCGGTTAGCCGCCCTGTTTGTTTGCTTCCGCTGCTCACAGCTGTACCGCTGCCCGGCTGGGCGGCCGCTTTTATGGGCCCCTTGATCAGCCAAGCCCCGCCCACTACTCAGGGCTCGGCGTCCCTCACAGCCCCCAGCCCCTGCCGGCCCCTACAAGCCAACACACAAGACCAACAAAGACAGATGCAAATACAGGTACCTTTTCCTCCAATGAGAACTCCCTCTCAAACTCCCCGGTTAGCCGACCTGTTTGTTTGCTTCCGCTGCTCGCAGCTGTACCGCTGCCCGGCTTTCCGGCCGCTTTTATGGGCCCCTTGATCAGCCAAGCCCCGCCCACTACTCAGGGCTCGGCGTTCCTCACAGCCCCCAGCCCGTGCCGGCCCCTACAAACCAACACACAAGACCAACAAGGACAGATGCAAATACAGGTACCTTCTCCTCCAATGAGAACTCCCTCTCAAACTCCCCGGTTAGCCGCCCTGTTTGTTTCCTTCCACTGCTCGCAGCTGTACCGCTGCCCGGCTGGGCGGCCGCTTTTATGGGCCCCTTGATCAGCCAAGCCCCGCCCACTACTCAGGGCTCGGCGTCCCTCACAGCCCCCAGCCCCTGCCGGCCCCTACAAACCAACACACAAGACCAACAAGGACAGATGCAAATACAGGTACCTTCTCCTCCAATGAGAACTCCCTCTCAAACTCCCCGGTTAGCCGCCCTGTTTGTTTGCTTCCGCTGCTCACAGCTGTACCGCTGCCCGGCTGGGCGGCCGCTTTTATGGGCCCCTTGATCAGCCAAGCCCCGCCCACTACTCAGGGCTCGGCGTCCCTCACAGCCCCCAGCCCCTGCCGGCCCCTACAAACCAACACACAAGACCAACAAGGACAGATGCAAATACAGGTACCTTCTCCTCCAATGAGAACTCCCTCTCAAACTCCCCGGTTAGCCGCCCTGTTTGTTTGCTTCCGCTGCTCGCAGCTGTACCGCTGCCCGGCTGGGCGGCCGCTTTTATGGGCCCCTTGATCAGCCAAGCCCCGCCCACTACTCAGGGCTCGGCGTCCCTCACAGCCCCCAGCCCCTGCCGGCCCCTACAAACCAACACACAAGACCAACAAGGACAGATGCAAATACAGGTACCTTCTCCTCCAATGAGAACTCCCTCTCAAACTCCCCGGTTAGCCGCCCTGTTTGTTTGCTTCCGCTGCTCGCAGCTGTACCGCTGCCCGGCTGGGCGGCCGCTTTTATGGGCCCCTTGATCAGCCAAGCCCCGCCCACTACTCAGGGCTCGGCGTCCCTCACAGCCCCCAGCCCCTGCCGGCCCCTACAAACCAACACACAAGACCAACAAGGACAGATGCAAATACAGGTACCTTCTCCTCCAATGAGAACTCCCTCTCAAACTCCCCGGTTAGCCGCCCTGTTTGTTTGCTTCCGCTGCTCGCAGCTGTACCACTGCCCGGCTGGGCGGCCGCTTTTATGGGCCCCTTGATCAGCCAAGCCCCGCCCACTACTCAGGGCTCGGCGTCCCTCACAGCCCCCAGCCCCTGCCGGCCCCTACAAACCAACACACAAGACCAACAAGGACAGATGCAAATACAGGTACCTTCTCCTCCAATGAAAACTCCCTCTCAAACTCGCCGGTTAGCCGCCCTGTTTGTTTGCTTCCGCTGCTCGCAGCTGTAGCGCTGCCTGGCTGGGCGGCCGCTTTTATGGGCCCCTTGATCAGCCAAGCCCCGCCCACTACTCAGGGCTCGGCGTCCCTCACAGCCCCCAGCCCCTGCCGGCCCCTACAAACCAACACACAAGACCAACAAGGACAGATGCAAATACAGGTACCTTCTCCTCCAATGAGAACTCGCTCTCAAACTCCCCGGTTAGCCTTCCTGTTTGTTTGCTTCCGCTGCTCGCAGCTGTAGCGCTGCCTGGCTGGGCGGCCGCTTTTATGGGCCCCTTGATCAGCCAAGCCCCGCCCACTACTCAGGGCTCGGCGTCCCTCACAGCCCCCAGCCCTTGCCGGCCCCTACAAACCAACACACAAGACCAACAAGGACAGATGCAAATACAGGTACCTTCTCCTCCAATGAGAACTCCCTCTCAAACTCCCCGGTTAGCCGCCCTGTTTGTTTGCTTCCGCTGCTCGCAGCTGTAGCGCTGCCTGGCTGGGCGGCCGCTTTTATGGGCCCCTTGATCAGCCAAGCCCCGCCCACTACTCAGGGTTCGGCGTCCCTCACAGCCCCGAGCCCCTGCCGGCCCCTACAAACCAACACACAAGACCAACAAGGACAGATGCAAATACAGGTACCTTCTCCTCCAATGAGAACTCCCTCTCAAACTCCCCGGTTAGCCGCCCTGTTTCTTTGCTTCCGCTGCTCGCAGCTGTAGCGCTGCCTGGCTGGGCGGCCGCTTTTATGGGCCCCTTGATCAGCCAAGCCCCGCCCACTACTCAGGGCTCGGCGTCCCTCACAGCCCCCAGCCCCTGCCGGCCCCTACAAACCAACACACAAGACCAACAAGGACAGATGCAAATACAGGTACCTTCTCCTCCAATGAAAACTCCCTCTCAAACTCGCCGGTTAGCCGCCCTGTTTGTTTGCTTCCGCTGCTCGCAGCTGTAGCGCTGCCTGGCTGGGCGGCCGCTTTTATGGGCCCCTTGATCAGCCAAGCCCCGCCCACTACTCAGGGCTCGGCGTCCCTCACAGCCCCCAGCCCCTGCCGGCCCCTACAAACCAACACACAAGACCAACAAGGACAGATGCAAATACAGGTACCTTCTCCTCCAATGAGAACTCGCTCTCAAACTCCCCGGTTAGCCTTCCTGTTTGTTTGCTTCCGCTGCTCGCAGCTGTAGCGCTGCCTGGCTGGGCGGCCGCTTTTATGGGCCCCTTGAACAGCCAAGCCCCGCCCACTACTCAGGGCTCGGCGTCCCTCACAGCCCCCAGCCCCTGCCGGCCCCTACAAACCAACACACAAGACCAACAAGGACAGATGCAAATACAGGTACCTTCTCCTCCAATGAGAACTCCCTCTCAAACTCCCCGGTTAGCCGCCCTGTTTGTTTGCTTCCGCTGCTCGCAGCTGTAGCGCTGCCTGGCTGGGCGGCCGCTTTTATGGGCCCCTTGATCAGCCAAGCCCCGCCCACTACTCAGGGTTCGGCGTCCCTCACAGCCCCGAGCCCCTGCCGGCCCCTACAAACCAACACACAAGACCAACAAGGACAGATGCAAATACAGGTACCTTCTCCTCCAATGAGAACTCCCTCTCAAACTCCCCGGTTAGCCGCCCTGTTTCTTTGCTTCCGCTGCTCGCAGCTGTAGCGCTGCCTGGCTGGGCGGCCGCTTTTATGGGCCCCTTGATCAGCCAAGCCCCGCCCACTACTCAGGGCTCGGCGTCCCTCACAGCCCCCAGCCCCTGCCGGCCCCTACAAACCAACACACAAGACCAACAAGGACAGATGCAAATACAGGTACCTTCTCCTCCAATGAGAACTCCCTCTCAAGCTCCCCGGTTAGCCGCCCTGTTTGTTTGCTTCCGCTGCTCGCAGCTGTAGCGCTGCCCGGCTGGGCGGCCGCTTTTATGGGCCCCTTGATCAGCCAAGCCCCGCCCACTACTCAGGGCTCGGCGTCCCTCACAGCCCCCAGCCCCTGCCGGCCCCTACAAACCAACACACAAGACCAACAAGGACAGATGCAAATACAGGTACCTTCTCCTCCAATGAGAACTCCCTCTCAAGCTCCCCGGTTAGGCGCCCTGTTTGTTTGCTTCCGCTGCTCGCAGCTGTAGCGCTGCCCGGCTGGGCGGCCGCTTTTATGGGCCCCTTGATCAGCCAAGCCCCGCCCACTACTCAGGGCTCGGCGTCCCTCACAGCCCCCAGCCCCTGCCGGCCCCTACAAACCAACACACAAGACCAACAAGGACAGATGCAAATACAGGTACCTTCTCCTCCAATGAGAACTCCCTCTCAAACTCCCCGGTTAGCCGCCCTGTTTGTTTGCTTCCGCTGCTCGCAGCTGTACCGCTGCCCGGCTGGGCGGACGCTTTTATGGGCCCCTTGATCAGCCAAGCCCCGCCCACTACTCAGGGCTCGGCGTCCCTCACAGCCCCCAGCCCCTGCCGGCCCCTACAAACCAACACACAAGACCAACAAGGACAGATTCAAATACAGGTACCTTCTCCTCCAATGAGAACTCCCTCTCAAACTCCCCGGTTAGCCGCCCTGTTTGTTTGCTTCCGCTGCTCGCAGCTGTACCGCTGCCCGGCTGGGCGGCCGCTTTTATGGGCCCCTTGATCAGCCAAGCCCCGCCCACTACTCAGGGCTCGGCGTCCCTCACAGCCCCCAGCCCCTGCCGGCCCCTACAAACCAACACACAAGACCAACAAGGACAGATGCAAATACAGGTACCTTCTCCTCCAATGAGAACTCCCTATCAAACTCCCCGGTTAGCCGCCCTGTTTGTTTGCTTCCGCTGCTCGCAGCTGTACCGCTGCCCGGCTGGGCGGCCGCTTTTATGGGCCCCTTGATCAGCCAAGCCCCGCCCACTACTCAGGGCTCGGCGTCCCTCACAGCCCCCAGCCCCTGCCGGCCCCTACAAACCAACACACAAGACCAACAAGGACAGATGCAAATACAGGTACCTTCTCCTCCAATGAGAACTCCCTCTCAAACTCCCCGGTTAGCCGCCCTGTTTGTTTGCTTCCGCTGCTCGCAGCTGTAGCGCTGCCCGGCTGGGCGGCCGCTTTTATGGGCCCCTTGATCAGCCAAGCCCCGCCCACTACTCAGGGCTCGGCCTCCCTCACAGCCCCCAGCCCCTGCCGGCCCCTACAAACCAACACACAAGACCAACAAGGACAGATGCAAATACAGGTACCTTCTCCTCCAATGAGAAGTCCCTCTCAAACTCCCCGGTTAGCCGCCCTGTTTGTTTGCTTCCGCTGCTCGCAGCTGTAGCGCTGCCCGGCTGGGCGGCCGCTTTTATGGGCCCCTTGATCAGCCAAGCCCCGCCCAATACTCAGGGCTCGGCGTCCCTCACAGCCCCCAGCCCCTGCCGGCCCCTACAAACCAACACACAAGACCAACAAGGACAGATGCAAATACAGGTACCTTCTCCTCCAATGAGAACTCCCTCTCAAACTCCCCGGTTAGCCGCCCTGTTTGTTTGCTTCCGCTGCTCGCAGCTGTAGCGCTGCCCGGCTGGGCGGCCGCTTTTATGGGCCCCTTGATCAGCCAAGCCCCGCCCACTACTCAGGGCTCGGCCTCCCTCACAGCCCCCAGCCCCTGCCGGCCCCTACAAACCAACACACAAGACCAACAAGGACAGATGCAAATACAGGTACCTTCTCCTCCAATGAGAACTCCCTCTCAAACTCCCCGGTTAGCCGCCCTGTTTGTTTGCTTCCGCTGCTCGCAGCTGTAGCGCTGCCCGGCTGGGCGGCCGCTTTTATGGGCCCCTTGATCAGCCAAGCCCCGCCCACTACTCAGGGCTCGGCGTCCCTCACAGCCCCCAGCCCCTGCCGGCCCCTACAAACCAACACACAAGACCAACAAGGACAGATGCAAATACAGGTACCTTCTCCTCCAATGAGAACTCCCTCTCAAACTCCCCGGTTAGCCGCCCTGTTTGTTTGCTTCCGCTGCTCGCAGCTGTAGCGCTGCCTGGCTGGGCGGCCGCTTTTATGGGCCCCTTGATCAGCCAAGCCCCGCCCACTACTCAGGGCTCGGCGTCCCTCACAGCCCCCAGCCCCTGCCGGCCCCTACAAACCAACACACAAGACCAACAAGGACAGATGCAAATACAGGTACCTTCTCCTCCAATGAAAACTCCCTCTCAAACTCCCCGGTTAGCCGCCCTGTTTGTTTGCTTCCGCTGCTCGCAGCTGTAGCGCTGCCTGGCTGGGCGGCCGCTTTTATGGGCCCCTTGATCAGCCAAGCCCCGCCCACTACTCAGGGCTCGGCGTCCCTCACAGCCCCCAGCCCCTGCCGGCCCCTACAAACCAACACACAAGACCAACAAGGACAGATGCAAATACAGGTACCTTCTCCTCCAATGAGAACTCCCTCTCAAACTCCCCGGTTAGCCGCCCTGTTTGTTTGCTTCTCTGCTCGCAGCTGTAGCGCTGCCTGGCTGGGCGGCCGCTTTTATGGGCCCCTTGATCAGCCAAGCCCCGCCCACTACTCAGGGCTCGGCGTCCCTCACAGCCCCCAGCCCCTGCCGGCCCCTACAAACCAACACACAAGACCAACAAGGACAGATGCAAATACAGGTACCTTCTCCTCCAATGAAAACTCCCTCTCAAACTCGCCGGTTAGCCGCCCTGTTTGTTTGCTTCCGCTGCTCGCAGCTGTAGCGCTGCCTGGCTGGGCGGCCGCTTTTATGGGCCCCTTGATCAGCCAAGCCCCGCCCACTACTCAGGGCTCGGCGTCCCTCACAGCCCCCAGCCCCTGCCGGCCCCTACAAACCAACACACAAGACCAACAAGGACAGATGCAAATACAGGTACCTTCTCCTCCAATGAGAACTCGCTCTCAAACTCCCCGGTTAGCCTTCCTGTTTGTTTGCTTCCGCTGCTCGCAGCTGTAGCGCTGCCTGGCTGGGCGGCCGCTTTTATGGGCCCCTTGATCAGCCAAGCCCCGCCCACTACTCAGGGCTCGGCGTCCCTCACAGCCCCCAGCCCCTGCCGGCCCCTACAAACCAACACACAAGACCAACAAGGACAGATGCAAATACAGGTACCTTCTCCTCCAATGAGAACTCCCTCTCAAACTCCCCGGTTAGCCGCCCTGTTTGTTTGCTTCCGCTGCTCGCAGCTGTAGCGCTGCCTGGCTGGGCGGCCGCTTTTATGGGCCCCTTGATCAGCCAAGCCCCGCCCACTACTCAGGGTTCGGCGTCCCTCACAGCCCCGAGCCCCTGCCGGCCCCTACAAACCAACACACAAGACCAACAAGGACAGATGCAAATACAGGTACCTTCTCCTCCAATGAGAACTCCCTCTCAAACTCCCCGGTTAGCCGCCCTGTTTCTTTGCTTCCGCTGCTCGCAGCTGTAGCGCTGCCTGGCTGGGCGGCCGCTTTTATGGGCCCCTTGATCAGCCAAGCCCCGCCCACTACTCAGGGCTCGGCGTCCCTCACAGCCCCCAGCCCCTGCCGGCCCCTACAAACCAACACACAAGACCAACAAGGACAGATGCAAATACAGGTACCTTCTCCTCCAATGAGAACTCCCTCTCAAGCTCCCCGGTTAGCCGCCCTGTTTGTTTGCTTCCGCTGCTCGCAGCTGTAGCGCTGCCCGGCTGGGCGGCCGCTTTTATGGGCTCCTTGATCAGCCAAGCCCCGCCCACTACTCAGGGCTCGGCGTCCCTCACAGCCCCCAGCCCCTGCCGGCCCCTACAAACCAACACACAAGACCAACAAGGACAGATGCAAATACAGGTACCTTCTCCTCCAATGAGAACTCCCTCTCAAGCTCCCCGGTTAGGCGCCCTGTTTGTTTGCTTCCGCTGCTCGCAGCTGTAGCGCTGCCCGGCTGGGCGGCCGCTTTTATGGGCCCCTTGATCAGCCAAGCCCCGCCCACTACTCAGGGCTCGGGGTCCCTCACAGCCCCCAGCCCCTGCCGGCCCCTACAAACCAACACACAAGACCAACAAGGACAGATGCAAATACAGGTACCTTCTCCTCCAATGAGAACTCCCTCTCAAACTCCCCGGTTAGCCGCCCTGTTTGTTTGCTTCCGCTGCTCGCAGCTGTAGCGCTGCCCGGCTGGGCGGCCGCTTTTATGGGCCCCTTGATCAGCCAAGCCCCGCCCACTACTCAGGGCTCGGCGTCCCTCACAGCCCCCAGCCCCTGCCGGCCCCTACAAACCAACACACAAGACCAACAAGGACAGATGCAAATACAGGTACCTTCTCCTCCAATGAGAACTCCCTCTCAAACTCCCCGGTTAGCCGCCCTGTTTGTTTGCTTCCGCTGCTCGCAGCTGTAGCGCTGCCTGGCTGGGCGGCCGCTTTTATGGGCCCCTTGATCAGCCAAGCCCCGCCCACTACTCAGGGCTCGGCGTCCCTCACAGCCCCCAGCCCCTGCCGGCCCCTACAAACCAACACACAAGACCAACAAGGACAGATGCAAATACAGGTACCTTCTCCTCCAATGAGAACTCGCTCTCAAACTCCCCGGTTAGCCTTCCTGTTTGTTTGCTTCCGCTGCTCGCAGCTGTAGCGCTGCCTGGCTGGGCGGCCGCTTTTATGGGCCCCTTGATCAGCCAAGCCCCGCCCACTACTCAGGGCTCGGCGTCCCTCACAGCCCCCAGCCCCTGCCGGCCCCTACAAACCAACACACAAGACCAACAAGGACAGATGCAAATACAGGTACCTTCTCCTCCAATGAGAACTCCCTCTCAAACTCCCCGGTTAGCCGCCCTGTTTGTTTGCTTCCGCTGCTCGCAGCTGTAGCGCTGCCTGGCTGGGCGGCCGCTTTTATGGGCCCCTTGATCAGCCAAGCCCCGCCCACTACTCAGGGTTCGGCGTCCCTCACAGCCCCGAGCCCCTGCCGGCCCCTACAAACCAACACACAAGACCAACAAGGACAGATGCAAATACAGGTACCTTCTCCTCCAATGAGAACTCCCTCTCAAACTCCCCGGTTAGCCGCCCTGTTTCTTTGCTTCCGCTGCTCGCAGCTGTAGCGCTGCCTGGCTGGGCGGCCGCTTTTATGGGCCCCTTGATCTGCCAAGCCCCGCCCACTACTCAGGGCTCGGCGTCCCTCACAGCCCCCAGCCCCTGCCGGCCCCTACAAACCAACACACAAGACCAACAAGGACAGATGCAAATACAGGTACCTTCTCCTCCAATGAGAACTCCCTCTCAAGCTCCCCGGTTAGCCTTCCTGTTTGTTTGCTTCCGCTGCTCGCAGCTGTAGCGCTGCCTGGCTGGGCGGCCGCTTTTATGGGCCCCTTGATCAGCCAAGCCCCGCCCACTACTCAGGGCTCGGCGTCCCTCACAGCCCCCAGCCCCTGCCGGCCCCTACAAACCAACACACAAGACCAACAAGGACAGATGCAAATACAGGTACCTTCTCCTCCAATGAGAACTCCCTCTCAAACTCCCCGGTTAGCCGCCCTGTTTGTTTGCTTCCGCTGCTCGCAGCTGTAGCGCTGCCTGGCTGGGCGGCCGCTTTTATGGGCCCCTTGATCAGCCAAGCCCCGCCCACTACTCAGGGTTCGGCGTCCCTCACAGCCCCGAGCCCCTGCCGGCCCCTACAAACCAACACACAAGACCAACAAGGACAGATGCAAATACAGGTACCTTCTCCTCCAATGAGAACTCCCTCTCAAACTCCCCGGTTAGCCGCCCTGTTTCTTTGCTTCCGCTGCTCGCAGCTGTAGCGCTGCCTGGCTGGGCGGCCGCTTTTATGGGCCCCTTGATCAGCCAAGCCCCGCCCACTACTCAGGGCTCGGCGTCCCTCACAGCCCCCAGCCCCTGCCGGCCCCTACAAACCAACACACAAGACCAACAAGGACAGATGCAAATACAGGTACCTTCTCCTCCAATGAGAACTCCCTCTCAAACTCCCCGGTTAGCCGCCCTGTTTGTTTGCTTCCGCTGCTCGCAGCTGTAGCGCTGCCTGGCTGGGCGGCCGCTTTTATGGGCCCCTTGATCAGCCAAGCCCCGCCCACTACTCAGGGTTCGGCGTCCCTCACAGCCCCGAGCCCCTGCCGGCCCCTACAAACCAACACACAAGACCAACAAGGACAGATGCAAATACAGGTACCTTCTCCTCCAATGAGAACTCCCTCTCAAACTCCCCGGTTAGCCGCCCTGTTTCTTTGCTTCCGCTGCTCGCAGCTGTAGCGCTGCCTGGCTGGGCGGCCGCTTTTATGGGCCCCTTGATCAGCCAAGCCCCGCCCACTACTCAGGGCTCGGCGTCCCTCACAGCCCCCAGCCCCTGCCGGCCCCTACAAACCAACACACAAGACCAACAAGGACAGATGCAAATACAGGTACCTTCTCCTCCAATGAGAACTCCCTCTCAAACTCCCCTGTTAGCCGCCCTGTTTGTTTGCTTCCGCTGCTCGCAGCTGTAGCGCTGCCTGGCTGGGCGGCCGCTTTTATGGGCCCCTTGATCAGCCAAGCCCCGCCCAATACTCAGGGCTCGGCGTCCCTCACAGCCCCCAGCCCCTGCCGGCCCCTACAAACCAACACACAAGACCAACAAGGACAGATGCAAATACAGGTACCTTCTCCTCCAATGAGAACTCCCTCTCAAACTCCCCTGTTAGCCGCCCTGTTTGTTTGCTTCCGCTGCTCGCAGCTGTAGCGCTGCCTGGCTGGGCGGCCGCTTTTATGGGCCCCTTGATCAGCCAAGCCCCGCCCAATACTCAGGGCTCGGCGTCCCTCACAGCCCCCAGCCCCTGCCGGCCCCTACAAACCAACACACAAGACCAACAAGGACAGATGCAAATACAGGTACCTTCTCCTCCAATGAAAACTCCCTCTCAAACTCCCCGGTTAGCCTTCCTGTTTGTTTGCTTCCGCTGCTCGCAGCTGTAGCGCTGCCTGGCTGGGCGGCCGCTTTTATGGGCCCCTTGATCAGCCAAGCCCCGCCCACTACTCAGGGCTCGGCGTCCCTCACAGCCCCCAGCCCCTGCCGGCCCCTACAAACCAACACACAAGACCAACAAGGACAGATGCAAATACAGGTACCTTCTCCTCCAATGAGAACTCCCTCTCAAACTCCCCGGTTAGCCGCCCTGTTTGTTTGCTTCCGCTGCTCGCAGCTGTAGCGCTGCCTGGCTGGGCGGCCGCTTTTATGGGCCCCTTGATCAGCCAAGCCCCGCCCACTACTCAGGGTTCGGCGTCCCTCACAGCCCCGAGCCCCTGCCGGCCCCTACAAACCAACACACAAGACCAACAAGGACAGATGCAAATACAGGTACCTTCTCCTCCAATGAGAACTCCCTCTCAAACTCCCCGGTTAGCCGCCCTGTTTCTTTGCTTCTGCTGCTCGCAGCTGTAGCGCTGCCTGGCTGGGCGGCCGCTTTTATGGGCCCCTTGATCAGCCAAGCCCCGCCCACTACTCAGGGCTCGGCGTCCCTCACAGCCCCCAGCCCCTGCCGGCCCCTACAAACCAACACACAAGACCAACAAGGACAGATGCAAATACAGGTACCTTCTCCTCCAATGAGAACTCCCTCTCAAGCTCCCCGGTTAGCCGCCCTGTTTGTTTGCTTCCGCTGCTCGCAGCTGTAGCGCTGCCCGGCTGGGCGGCCGCTTTTATGGGCCCCTTGATCAGCCAAGCCCCGCCCACTACTCAGGGCTCGGCGTCCCTCACAGCCCCCAGCCCCTACCGGCCCCTACAAACCAACACACAAGACCAACAAGGACAGATGCAAATACAGGTACCTTCTCCTCCAATGAGAACTCCCTCTCAAGCTCCCCGGTTAGCCGCCCTGTTTGTTTGCTTCCGCTGCTCGCAGCTGTAGCGCTGCCCGGCTGGGCGGCCGCTTTTATGGGCCCCTTGATCAGCCAAGCCCCGCCCACTACTCAGGGCTCGGCGTCCCTCACAGCCCCCAGCCCCTGCCGGCCCCTACAAACCAACACACAAGACCAACAAGGACAGATGCAAATACAGGTACCTTCTCCTCCAATGAGAACTCCCTCTCAAACTCCCCGGTTAGCCGCCCTGTTTGTTTGCTTCCGCTGCTCGCAGCTGTAGCGCTGCCCGGCTGGGCGGCCGCTTTTATGGGCCCCTTGATCAGCCAAGCCCCGCCCACTACTCAGGGCTCGGCGTCCCTCACAGCCCCCAGCCCCTGCCGGCCCCTACAAACCAACACACAAGACCAACAAGGACAGATGCAAATACAGGTACCTTCTCCTCCAATGAGAACTCCCTCTCAAACTCCCCGGTTAGCCGCCCTGTTTGTTTGCTTCCGCTGCTCGCAGCTGTAGCGCTGCCTGGCTGGGCGGCCGCTTTTATGGGCCCCTTGATCAGCCAAGCCCCGCCCACTACTCAGGGCTCGGCGTCCCTCACAGCCCCCAGCCCCTGCCGGCCCCTACAAACCAACACACAAGACCAACAAGGACAGATGCAAATACAGGTACCTTCTCCTCCAATGAGAACTCCCTCTCAAACTCGCCGGTTAGCCGCCCTGTTTGTTTGCTTCCGCTGCTTGCAGCTGTAGCGCTGCCTGGCTGGGCGGCCGCTTTTATGGGCCCCTTGATCAGCCAAGCCCCGCCCACTACTCAGGGCTCGGCGTCCCTCACAGCCCCCAGCCCCTGCCGGCCCCTACAAACCAACACACAAGACCAACAAGGACAGATGCAAATACAGGTACCTTCTCCTCCAATGAGAACTCGCTCTCAAACTCCCCGGTTAGCCTTCCTGTTTGTTTGCTTCCGCTGCTCGTAGCTGTAGCGCTGCCTGGCTGGGCGGCCGCTTTTATGGGCCCCTTGATCAGCCAAGCCCCGCCCACTACTCAGGGCTCGGCGTCCCTCACAGCCCCCAGCCCCTGCCGGCCCCTACAAACCAACACACAAGACGAACAAGGACAGATGCAAATACAGGTACCTTCTCCTCCAATGAGAACTCCCTCTCAAACTCCCCGGTTAGCCGCCCTGTTTGTTTGCTTCCGCTGCTCGCAGCTGTAGCGCTGCCTGGCTGGGCGGCCGCTTTTATGGGCCCCTTGATCAGCCAAGCCCCGCCCACTACTCAGGGCTCGGCGTCCCTCACAGCCCCCAGCCCCTGCCGGCCCCTACAAACCAACACACAAGACCAACAAGGACAGATGCAAATACAGGTACCTTCTCCTCCAATGAGAACTCCCTCTCAAGCTCCCCGGTTAGCCGCCCTGTTTGTTTGCTTCCGCTGCTCGCAGCTGTAGCGCTGCCTGGCTGGGCGGCCGCTTTTATGGGCCCCTTGATCAGCCAAGCCCCGCCCACTACTCAGGGCTCGGCGTCCCTCACAGCCGCCAGCCCCTGCCGGCCCCTACAAACCAACACACAAGACGAACAAGGACAGATGCAAATACAGGTACCTTCTCCTCTAATGAGAACTCCCTCTCAAGCTCCCCGGTTAGCCGCCCTGTTTGTTTGCTTCCGCTGCTCGCAGCTGTAGCGCTGCCTGGCTGGGCGGCCGCTTTTATGGGCCCCTTGATCAGCCAAGCCCCGCCCACTACTCAGGGCTCGGCGTCCCTCACAGCCCCCAGCCCCTGCCGGCCCCTACAAACCAACACACAAGACCAACAAGGACAGATGCAAATACAGGTACCTTCTCCTCCAATGAGAACTCCCTCTGAAGCTCCCCTGTTAGCCGCCCTGTTTGTTTGCTTCCGCTGCTCGCAGCTGTAGCGCTGCCTGGCTGGGCGGCCGCTTTTATGGGCCCCTTGATCAGCCAAGCCCCGCCCACTACTCAGGGCTCGGCGTCCCTCACAGCCCCGAGCCCCTGCCGGCCCCTACAAACCAACACACAAGACCAACAAGGACAGATGCAAATACAGCTACCTTCTCCTCCAATGAGAACTCCCTCTCAAACTCCCCTGTTAGCCGCCCTGTTTGTTTGCTTCCGCTGCTCGCAGCTGTAGCGCTGCCTGGCTGGGCGGCCGCTTTTATGGGCCCCTTGATCAGCCAAGCCCCGCCCACTACTCAGGGTTCGGCGTCCCTCACAGCCCCGAGCCCCTGCCGGCCCCTACAAACCAACACACAAGACCAACAAGGACAGATGCAAATACAGGTACCTTCTCCTCCAATGAGAACTCCCTCTCAAACTCCCCGGTTAGCCGCCCTGTTTCTTTGCTTCCGCTGCTCGCAGCTGTAGCGCTGCCTGGCTGGGCGGCCGCTTTTATGGGCCCCTTGATCAGCCAAGCCCCGCCCACTACTCAGGGCTCGGCGTCCCTCACAGCCCCCAGCCCCTGCCGGCCCCTACAAACCAACACACAAGACCAACAAGGACAGATGCAAATACAGGTACCTTCTCCTCCAATGAGAACTCCCTCTCAAGCTCCCCGGTTAGCCACCCTGTTTGTTTGCTTCCGCTGCTCGCAGCTGTAGCGCTGCCTGGCTGGACGGCCGCTTTTATGGGCCCCTTGATCAGCCAAGCCCCGCCCACTACTCAGGGCTCGGCGTCCCTCACAGCCGCCAGCCCCTGCCGGCCCCTACAAACCAACACACAAGACGAACAAGGACAGATGCAAATACAGGTACCTTCTCCTCCAATGAGAACTCCCTCTCAAGCTCCCCGGTTAGCCGCCCTGTTTGTTTGCTTCCGCTGCTCGCAGCTGTAGCGCTGCCTGGCTGGGCGGCCGCTTTTATGGGCCCCTTGATCAGCCAAGCCCCGCCCACTACTCAGGGCTCGGCGTCCCTCACAGCCCCCAGCCCCTGCCGGCCCCTACAAACCAACACACAAGACCAACAAGGACAGATGCAAATACAGGTACCTTCTCCTCCAATGAGAACTCCCTCTGAAGCTCCCCTGTTAGCCGCCCTGTTTGTTTGCTTCCGCTGCTCGCAGCTGTAGCGCTGCCTGGCTGGGCGGCCGCTTTTATGGGCCCCTTGATCAGCCAAGCCCCGCCCACTACTCAGGGCTCGGCGTCCCTCACAGCCCCCAGCCCCTGCCGGCCCCTACAAACCAACACACAAGACCAACAAGGACAGATGCAAATACAGCTACCTTCTCCTCCAATGAGAACTCCCTCTCAAACTCCCCGGTTAGCCGCCCTGTTTGTTTGCTTCCGCTGCTCGCAGCTGTAGCGCTGCCTGGCTGGGCGGCCGCTTTTATGGGCCCCTTGATCAGCCAAGCCCCGCCCACTACTCAGGGCTCGGCGTCCCTCACAGCCCCCAGCCCCTGCCGGCCCCTACAAACCAACACACAAGACCAACAAGGACAGATGCAAATACAGGTACCTTCTCCTCCAATGAGAACTCCCTCTCAAACTCGCCGGTTAGCCGCCCTGTTTGTTTGCTTCCGCTGCTCGCAGCTGTAGCGCTGCCTGGCTGGGCGGCCGCTTTTATGGGCCCCTTGATCAGCCAAGCCCCGCCCACTACTCAGGGCTCGGCGTCCCTCACAGCCCCCAGCCCCTGCCGGCCCCTACAAACCAACACACAAGACCAACAAGGACAGATGCAAATACAGGTACCTTCTCCTCCAATGAGAACTCGCTCTCAAACTCCCCGGTTAGCCTTCCTGTTTGTTTGCTTCCGCTGCTCGTAGCTGTAGCGCTGCCTGGCTGGGCGGCCGCTTTTATGGGCCCCTTGATCAGCCAAGCCCCGCCCACTACTCAGGGCTCGGCGTCCCTCACAGCCCCCAGCCCCTGCCGGCCCCTACAAACCAACACACAAGACCAACAAGGACAGATGCAAATACAGGTACCTTCTCCTCCAATGAGAACTCCCTCTCAAACTCCCCGGTTAGCCGCCCTGTTTGTTTGCTTCCGCTGCTCGCAGCTGTAGCGCTGCCTGGCTGGGCGGCCGCTTTTATGGGCCCCTTGATCAGCCAAGCCCCGCCCAATACTCAGGGCTCGGCGTCCCTCACAGCCCCCAGCCCCTGCCGGCCCCTACAAACCAACACACAAGACCAACAAGGACAGATGCAAATACAGGTACCTTCTCCTCCAATGAGAACTCCCTCTCAAACTCCCCGGTTAGCCGCCCTGTTTGTTTGCTTCCGCTGCTCGCAGCTGTAGCGCTGCCCGGCTGGGCGGCCGCTTTTATGGGCCCCTTGATCAGCCAAGCCCCGCCCACTACTCAGGGCTCGGCCTCCCTCACAGCCCCCAGCCCCTGCCGGCCCCTACAAACCAACACACAAGACCAACAAGGACAGATGCAAATACAGGTACCTTCTCCTCCAATGAGAACTCCCTCTCAAACTCCCCGGTTAGCCGCCCTGTTTGTTTGCTTCCGCTGCTCGCAGCTGTAGCGCTGCCCGGCTGGGCGGCCGCTTTTATGGGCCCCTTGATCAGCCAAGCCCCGCCCACTACTCAGGGCTCGGCGTCCCTCACAGCCCCCAGCCCCTGCCGGCCCCTACAAACCAACACACAAGACCAACAAGGACAGATGCAAATACAGGTACCTTCTCCTCCAATGAGAACTCCCTCTCAAACTCCCCGGTTAGCCGCCCTGTTTGTTTGCTTCCGCTGCTCGCAGCTGTAGCGCTGCCCGGCTGGGCGGCCGCTTTTATGGGCCCCTTGATCAGCCAAGCCCCGCCCACTACTCAGGGCTCGGCGTCCCTCACAGCCCCCAGCCCCTGCCGGCCCCTACAAACCAACACACAAGACCAACAAGGACAGATGCAAATACAGGTACCTTCTCCTCCAATGAGAACTCCCTCTCAAACTCCCCGGTTAGCCGCCCTGTTTGTTTGCTTCCGCTGCTCGCAGCTGTAGCGCTGCCTGGCTGGGCGGCCGCTTTTATGGGCCCCTTGATCAGCCAAGCCCCGCCCACTACTCAGGGCTCGGCGTCCCTCACAGCCCCCAGCCCCTGCCGGCCCCTACAAACCAACACACAAGACCAACAAGGACAGATGCAAATACAGGTACCTTCTCCTCCAATGAAAACTCCCTCTCAAACTCCCCGGTTAGCCGCCCTGTTTGTTTGCTTCCGCTGCTCGCAGCTGTAGCGCTGCCTGGCTGGGCGGCCGCTTTTATGGGCCCCTTGATCAGCCAAGCCCCGCCCACTACTCAGGGCTCGGCGTCCCTCACAGCCCCCAGCCCCTGCCGGCCCCTACAAACCAACACACAAGACCAACAAGGACAGATGCAAATACAGGTACCTTCTCCTCCAATGAGAACTCCCTCTCAAACTCCCCGGTTAGCCGCCCTGTTTGTTTGCTTCTCTGCTCGCAGCTGTAGCGCTGCCTGGCTGGGCGGCCGCTTTTATGGGCCCCTTGATCAGCCAAGCCCCGCCCACTACTCAGGGCTCGGCGTCCCTCACAGCCCCCAGCCCCTGCCGGCCCCTACAAACCAACACACAAGACCAACAAGGACAGATGCAAATACAGGTACCTTCTCCTCCAATGAAAACTCCCTCTCAAACTCGCCGGTTAGCCGCCCTGTTTGTTTGCTTCCGCTGCTCGCAGCTGGGCGGCCGCTTTTATGGGCCCCTTGATCAGCCAAGCCCCGCCCACTACTCAGGGCTCGGCGTCCCTCACAGCCCCCAGCCCCTGCCGGCCCCTACAAACCAACACACAAGACCAACAAGGACAGATGCAAATACAGGTACCTTCTCCTCCAATGAGAACTCGCTCTCAAACTCCCCGGTTAGCCTTCCTGTTTGTTTGCTTCCGCTGCTCGCAGCTGTAGCGCTGCCTGGCTGGGCGGCCGCTTTTATGGGCCCCTTGATCAGCCAAGCCCCGCCCACTACTCAGGGCTCGGCGTCCCTCACAGCCCCCAGCCCCTGCCGGCCCCTACAAACCAACACACAAGACCAACAAGGACAGATGCAAATACAGGTACCTTCTCCTCCAATGAGAACTCCCTCTCAAACTCCCCGGTTAGCCGCCCTGTTTGTTTGCTTCCGCTGCTCGCAGCTGTAGCGCTGCCTGGCTGGGCGGCCGCTTTTATGGGCCCCTTGATCAGCCAAGCCCCGCCCACTACTCAGGGTTCGGCGTCCCTCACAGCCCCGAGCCCCTGCCGGCCCCTACAAACCAACACACAAGACCAACAAGGACAGATGCAAATACAGGTACCTTCTCCTCCAATGAGAACTCCCTCTCAAACTCCCCGGTTAGCCGCCCTGTTTCTTTGCTTCCGCTGCTCGCAGCTGTAGCGCTGCCTGGCTGGGCGGCCGCTTTTATGGGCCCCTTGATCAGCCAAGCCCCGCCCACTACTCAGGGCTCGGCGTCCCTCACAGCCCCCAGCCCCTGCCGGCCCCTACAAACCAACACACAAGACCAACAAGGACAGATGCAAATACAGGTACCTTCTCCTCCAATGAGAACTCCCTCTCAAGCTCCCCGGTTAGCCGCCCTGTTTGTTTGCTTCCGCTGCTCGCAGCTGTAGCGCTGCCCGGCTGGGCGGCCGCTTTTATGGGCTCCTTGATCAGCCAAGCCCCGCCCACTACTCAGGGCTCGGCGTCCCTCACAGCCCACAGCCCCTGCCGGCCCCTACAAACCAACACACAAGACCAACAAGGACAGATGCAAATACAGGTACCTTCTCCTCCAATGAGAACTCCCTCTCAAGCTCCCCGGTTAGGCGCCCTGTTTGTTTGCTTCCGCTGCTCGCAGCTGTAGCGCTGCCCGGCTGGGCGGCCGCTTTTATGGGCCCCTTGATCAGCCAAGCCCCGCCCACTACTCAGGGCTCGGCGTCCCTCACAGCCCCCAGCCCCTGCCGGCCCCTACAAACCAACACACAAGACCAACAAGGACAGATGCAAATACAGGTACCTTCTCCTCCAATGAGAACTCCCTCTCAAACTCCCCGGTTAGCCGCCCTGTTTGTTTGCTTCCGCTGCTCGCAGCTGTAGCGCTGCCCGGCTGGGCGGCCGCTTTTATGGGCCCCTTGATCAGCCAAGCCCCGCCCACTACTCAGGGCTCGGCGTCCCTCACAGCCCCCAGCCCCTGCCGGCCCCTACAAACCAACACACAAGACCAACAAGGACAGATGCAAATACAGGTACCTTCTCCTCCAATGAGAACTCCCTCTCAAACTCCCCGGTTAGCCGCCCTGTTTGTTTGCTTCCGCTGCTCGCAGCTGTAGCGCTGCCTGGCTGGGCGGCCGCTTTTATGGGCCCCTTGATCAGCCAAGCCCCGCCCACTACTCAGGGCTCGGCGTCCCTCACAGCCCCCAGCCCCTGCCGGCCCCTACAAACCAACACACAAGACCAACAAGGACAGATGCAAATACAGGTACCTTCTCCTCCAATGAGAACTCGCTCTCAAACTCCCCGGTTAGCCTTCCTGTTTGTTTGCTTCCGCTGCTCGCAGCTGTAGCGCTGCCTGGCTGGGCGGCCGCTTTTATGGGCCCCTTGATCAGCCAAGCCCCGCCCACTACTCAGGGCTCGGCGTCCCTCACAGCCCCCAGCCCCTGCCGGCCCCTACAAACCAACACACAAGACCAACAAGGACAGATGCAAATACAGGTACCTTCTCCTCCAATGAGAACTCCCTCTCAAACTCCCCGGTTAGCCGCCCTGTTTGTTTGCTTCCGCTGCTCGCAGCTGTAGCGCTGCCTGGCTGGGCGGCCGCTTTTATGGGCCCCTTGATCAGCCAAGCCCCGCCCACTACTCAGGGTTCGGCGTCCCTCACAGCCCCGAGCCCCTGCCGGCCCCTACAAACCAACACACAAGACCAACAAGGACAGATGCAAATACAGGTACCTTCTCCTCCAATGAGAACTCCCTCTCAAACTCCCCGGTTAGCCGCCCTGTTTCTTTGCTTCCGCTGCTCGCAGCTGTAGCGCTGCCTGGCTGGGCGGCCGCTTTTATGGGCCCCTTGATCTGCCAAGCCCCGCCCACTACTCAGGGCTCGGCGTCCCTCACAGCCCCCAGCCCCTGCCGGCCCCTACAAACCAACACACAAGACCAACAAGGACAGATGCAAATACAGGTACCTTCTCCTCCAATGAGAACTCCCTCTCAAGCTCCCCGGTTAGCCTTCCTGTTTGTTTGCTTCCGCTGCTCGCAGCTGTAGCGCTGCCTGGCTGGGCGGCCGCTTTTATGGGCCCCTTGATCAGCCAAGCCCCGCCCACTACTCAGGGCTCGGCGTCCCTCACAGCCCCCAGCCCCTGCCGGCCCCTACAAACCAACACACAAGACCAACAAGGACAGATGCAAATACAGGTACCTTCTCCTCCAATGAGAACTCCCTCTCAAACTCCCCGGTTAGCCGCCCTGTTTGTTTGCTTCCGCTGCTCGCAGCTGTAGCGCTGCCTGGCTGGGCGGCCGCTTTTATGGGCCCCTTGATCAGCCAAGCCCCGCCCACTACTCAGGGTTCGGCGTCCCTCACAGCCCCGAGCCCCTGCCGGCCCCTACAAACCAACACACAAGACCAACAAGGACAGATGCAAATACAGGTACCTTCTCCTCCAATGAGAACTCCCTCTCAAACTCCCCGGTTAGCCGCCCTGTTTCTTTGCTTCCGCTGCTCGCAGCTGTAGCGCTGCCTGGCTGGGCGGCCGCTTTTATGGGCCCCTTGATCAGCCAAGCCCCGCCCACTACTCAGGGCTCGGCGTCCCTCACAGCCCCCAGCCCCTGCCGGCCCCTACAAACCAACACACAAGACCAACAAGGACAGATGCAAATACAGGTACCTTCTCCTCCAATGAGAACTCCCTCTCAAACTCCCCTGTTAGCCGCCCTGTTTGTTTGCTTCCGCTGCTCGCAGCTGTAGCGCTGCCTGGCTGGGCGGCCGCTTTTATGGGCCCCTTGATCAGCCAAGCCCCGCCCAATACTCAGGGCTCGGCGTCCCTCACAGCCCCCAGCCCCTGCCGGCCCCTACAAACCAACACACAAGACCAACAAGGACAGATGCAAATACAGGTACCTTCTCCTCCAATGAGAACTCCCTCTCAAGCTCCCCGGTTAGCCGCCCTGTTTGTTTGCTTCCGCTGCTCGCAGCTGTAGCGCTGCCCGGCTGGGCGGCCGCTTTTATGGGCTCCTTGATCAGCCAAGCCCCGCCCACTACTCAGGGCTCGGCGTCCCTCACAGCCCACAGCCCCTGCCGGCCCCTACAAACCAACACACAAGACCAACAAGGACAGATGCAAATACAGGTACCTTCTCCTCCAATGAGAACTCCCTCTCAAGCTCCCCGGTTAGGCGCCCTGTTTGTTTGCTTCCGCTGCTCGCAGCTGTAGCGCTGCCCGGCTGGGCGGCCGCTTTTATGGGCCCCTTGATCAGCCAAGCCCCGCCCACTACTCAGGGCTCGGCGTCCCTCACAGCCCCCAGCCCCTGCCGGCCCCTACAAACCAACACACAAGACCAACAAGGACAGATGCAAATACAGGTACCTTCTCCTCCAATGAGAACTCCCTCTCAAACTCCCCGGTTAGCCGCCCTGTTTGTTTGCTTCCGCTGCTCGCAGCTGTAGCGCTGCCCGGCTGGGCGGCCGCTTTTATGGGCCCCTTGATCAGCCAAGCCCCGCCCACTACTCAGGGCTCGGCGTCCCTCACAGCCCCCAGCCCCTGCCGGCCCCTACAAACCAACACACAAGACCAACAAGGACAGATGCAAATACAGGTACCTTCTCCTCCAATGAGAACTCCCTCTCAAACTCCCCGGTTAGCCGCCCTGTTTGTTTGCTTCCGCTGCTCGCAGCTGTAGCGCTGCCTGGCTGGGCGGCCGCTTTTATGGGCCCCTTGATCAGCCAAGCCCCGCCCACTACTCAGGGCTCGGCGTCCCTCACAGCCCCCAGCCCCTGCCGGCCCCTACAAACCAACACACAAGACCAACAAGGACAGATGCAAATACAGGTACCTTCTCCTCCAATGAGAACTCGCTCTCAAACTCCCCGGTTAGCCTTCCTGTTTGTTTGCTTCCGCTGCTCGCAGCTGTAGCGCTGCCTGGCTGGGCGGCCGCTTTTATGGGCCCCTTGATCAGCCAAGCCCCGCCCACTACTCAGGGCTCGGCGTCCCTCACAGCCCCCAGCCCCTGCCGGCCCCTACAAACCAACACACAAGACCAACAAGGACAGATGCAAATACAGGTACCTTCTCCTCCAATGAGAACTCCCTCTCAAACTCCCCGGTTAGCCGCCCTGTTTGTTTGCTTCCGCTGCTCGCAGCTGTAGCGCTGCCTGGCTGGGCGGCCGCTTTTATGGGCCCCTTGATCAGCCAAGCCCCGCCCACTACTCAGGGTTCGGCGTCCCTCACAGCCCCGAGCCCCTGCCGGCCCCTACAAACCAACACACAAGACCAACAAGGACAGATGCAAATACAGGTACCTTCTCCTCCAATGAGAACTCCCTCTCAAACTCCCCGGTTAGCCGCCCTGTTTCTTTGCTTCCGCTGCTCGCAGCTGTAGCGCTGCCTGGCTGGGCGGCCGCTTTTATGGGCCCCTTGATCTGCCAAGCCCCGCCCACTACTCAGGGCTCGGCGTCCCTCACAGCCCCCAGCCCCTGCCGGCCCCTACAAACCAACACACAAGACCAACAAGGACAGATGCAAATACAGGTACCTTCTCCTCCAATGAGAACTCCCTCTCAAGCTCCCCGGTTAGCCTTCCTGTTTGTTTGCTTCCGCTGCTCGCAGCTGTAGCGCTGCCTGGCTGGGCGGCCGCTTTTATGGGCCCCTTGATCAGCCAAGCCCCGCCCACTACTCAGGGCTCGGCGTCCCTCACAGCCCCCAGCCCCTGCCGGCCCCTACAAACCAACACACAAGACCAACAAGGACAGATGCAAATACAGGTACCTTCTCCTCCAATGAGAACTCCCTCTCAAACTCCCCGGTTAGCCGCCCTGTTTGTTTGCTTCCGCTGCTCGCAGCTGTAGCGCTGCCTGGCTGGGCGGCCGCTTTTATGGGCCCCTTGATCAGCCAAGCCCCGCCCACTACTCAGGGTTCGGCGTCCCTCACAGCCCCGAGCCCCTGCCGGCCCCTACAAACCAACACACAAGACCAACAAGGACAGATGCAAATACAGGTACCTTCTCCTCCAATGAGAACTCCCTCTCAAACTCCCCGGTTAGCCGCCCTGTTTCTTTGCTTCCGCTGCTCGCAGCTGTAGCGCTGCCTGGCTGGGCGGCCGCTTTTATGGGCCCCTTGATCAGCCAAGCCCCGCCCACTACTCAGGGCTCGGCGTCCCTCACAGCCCCCAGCCCCTGCCGGCCCCTACAAACCAACACACAAGACCAACAAGGACAGATGCAAATACAGGTACCTTCTCCTCCAATGAGAACTCCCTCTCAAACTCCCCTGTTAGCCGCCCTGTTTGTTTGCTTCCGCTGCTCGCAGCTGTAGCGCTGCCTGGCTGGGCGGCCGCTTTTATGGGCCCCTTGATCAGCCAAGCCCCGCCCAATACTCAGGGCTCGGCGTCCCTCACAGCCCCCAGCCCCTGCCGGCCCCTACAAACCAACACACAAGACCAACAAGGACAGATGCAAATACAGGTACCTTCTCCTCCAATGAGAACTCCCTCTCAAACTCCCCTGTTAGCCGCCCTGTTTGTTTGCTTCCGCTGCTCGCAGCTGTAGCGCTGCCTGGCTGGGCGGCCGCTTTTATGGGCCCCTTGATCAGCCAAGCCCCGCCCAATACTCAGGGCTCGGCGTCCCTCACAGCCCCCAGCCCCTGCCGGCCCCTACAAACCAACACACAAGACCAACAAGGACAGATGCAAATACAGGTACCTTCTCCTCCAATGAAAACTCCCTCTCAAACTCGCCGGTTAGCCGCCCTGTTTGTTTGCTTCCGCTGCTCGCAGCTGTAGCGCTGCCTGGCTGGGCGGCCGCTTTTATGGGCCCCTTGATCAGCCAAGCCCCGCCCACTACTCAGGGCTCGGCGTCCCTCACAGCCCCCAGCCCCTGCCGGCCCCTACAAACCAACACACAAGACCAACAAGGACAGATGCAAATACAGGTACCTTCTCCTCCAATGAGAACTCGCTCTCAAACTCCCCGGTTAGCCTTCCTGTTTGTTTGCTTCCGCTGCTCGCAGCTGTAGCGCTGCCTGGCTGGGCGGCCGCTTTTATGGGCCCCTTGATCAGCCAAGCCCCGCCCACTACTCAGGGCTCGGCGTCCCTCACAGCCCCCAGCCCCTGCCGGCCCCTACAAACCAACACACAAGACCAACAAGGACAGATGCAAATACAGGTACCTTCTCCTCCAATGAGAACTCCCTCTCAAACTCCCCGGTTAGCCGCCCTGTTTGTTTGCTTCCGCTGCTCGCAGCTGTAGCGCTGCCTGGCTGGGCGGCCGCTTTTATGGGCCCCTTGATCAGCCAAGCCCCGCCCACTACTCAGGGTTCGGCGTCCCTCACAGCCCCGAGCCCCTGCCGGCCCCTACAAACCAACACACAAGACCAACAAGGACAGATGCAAATACAGGTACCTTCTCCTCCAATGAGAACTCCCTCTCAAACTCCCCGGTTAGCCGCCCTGTTTCTTTGCTTCCGCTGCTCGCAGCTGTAGCGCTGCCTGGCTGGGCGGCCGCTTTTATGGGCCCCTTGATCAGCCAAGCCCCGCCCACTACTCAGGGCTCGGCGTCCCTCACAGCCCCCAGCCCCTGCCGGCCCCTACAAACCAACACACAAGACCAACAAGGACAGATGCAAATACAGGTACCTTCTCCTCCAATGAGAACTCCCTCTCAAGCTCCCCGGTTAGCCGCCCTGTTTGTTTGCTTCCGCTGCTCGCAGCTGTAGCGCTGCCCGGCTGGGCGGCCGCTTTTATGGGCCCCTTGATCAGCCAAGCCCCGCCCACTACTCAGGGCTCGGCGTCCCTCACAGCCCCCAGCCCCTGCCGGCCCCTACAAACCAACACACAAGACCAACAAGGACAGATGCAAATACAGGTACCTTCTCCTCCAATGAGAACTCCCTCTCAAGCTCCCCGGTTAGCCGCCCTGTTTGTTTGCTTCCGCTGCTCGCAGCTGTAGCGCTGCCCGGCTGGGCGGCCGCTTTTATGGGCCCCTTGATCAGCCAAGCCCCGCCCACTACTCAGGGCTCGGCGTCCCTCACAGCCCCCAGCCCCTGCCGGCCCCTACAAACCAACACACAAGACCAACAAGGACAGATGCAAATACAGGTACCTTCTCCTCCAATGAGAACTCCCTCTCAAACTCCCCGGTTAGCCGCCCTGTTTGTTTGCTTCCGCTGCTCGCAGCTGTAGCGCTGCCCGGCTGGGCGGCCGCTTTTATGGGCCCCTTGATCAGCCAAGCCCCGCCCACTACTCAGGGCTCGGCGTCCCTCACAGCCCCCAGCCCCTGCCGGCCCCTACAAACCAACACACAAGACCAACAAGGACAGATGCAAATACAGGTACCTTCTCCTCCAATGAGAACTCCCTCTCAAACTCCCCGGTTAGCCGCCCTGTTTGTTTGCTTCCGCTGCTCGCAGCTGTAGCGCTACCTGGCTGGGCGGCCGCTTTTATGGGCCCCTTGATCAGCCAAGCCCCGCCCACTACTCAGGGCTCGGCGTCCCTCACAGCCCCCAGCCCCTGCCGGCCCCTACAAACCAACACACAAGACCAACAAGGACAGATGCAAATACAGGTACCTTCTCCTCCAATGAGAACTCCCTCTCAAACTCGCCGGTTAGCCGCCCTGTTTGTTTGCTTCCGCTGCTCGCAGCTGTAGCGCTGCCTGGCTGGGCGGCCGCTTTTATGGGCCCCTTGATCAGCCAAGCCCCGCCCACTACTCAGGGCTCGGCGTCCCTCACAGCCCCCAGCCCCTGCCGGCCCCTACAAACCAACACACAAGACCAACAAGGACAGATGCAAATACAGGTACCTTCTCCTCCAATGAGAACTCGCTCTCAAACTCCCCGGTTAGCCTTCCTGTTTGTTTGCTTCCGCTGCTCGTAGCTGTAGCGCTGCCTGGCTGGGCGGCCGCTTTTATGGGCCCCTTGATCAGCCAAGCCCCGCCCACTACTCAGGGCTCGGCGTCCCTCACAGCCCCCAGCCCCTGCCGGCCCCTACAAACCAACACACAAGACCAACAAGGACAGATGCAAATACAGGTACCTTCTCCTCCAATGAGAACTCCCTCTCAAACTCCCCGGTTAGCCGCCCTGTTTGTTTGCTTCCGCTGCTCGCAGCTGTAGCGCTGCCTGGCTGGGCGGCCGCTTTTATGGGCCCCTTGATCAGCCAAGCCCCGCCCACTACTCAGGGCTCGGCGTCCCTCACAGCCCCCAGCCCCTGCCGGCCCCTACAAACCAACACACAAGACCAACAAGGACAGATGCAAATACAGGTACCTTCTCCTCCAATGAGAACTCCCTCTCAAGCTCCCCGGTTAGCCGCCCTGTTTGTTTGCTTCCGCTGCTCGCAGCTGTAGCGCTGCCTGGCTGGGCGGCCGCTTTTATGGGCCCCTTGATCAGCCAAGCCCCGCCCACTACTCAGGGCTCGGCGTCCCTCACAGCCGCCAGCCCCTGCCGGCCCCTACAAACCAACACACAAGACGAACAAGGACAGATGCAAATACAGGTACCTTCTCCTCCAATGAGAACTCCCTCTCAAGCTCCCCGGTTAGCCGCCCTGTTTGTTTGCTTCCGCTGCTCGCAGCTGTAGCGCTGCCTGGCTGGGCGGCCGCTTTTATGGGCCCCTTGATCAGCCAAGCCCCGCCCACTACTCAGGGCTCGGCGTCCCTCACAGCCCCCAGCCCCTGCCGGCCCCTACAAACCAACACACAAGACCAACAAGGACAGATGCAAATACAGGTACCTTCTCCTCCAATGAGAACTCCCTCTGAAGCTCCCCTGTTAGCCGCCCTGTTTGTTTGCTTCCGCTGCTCGCAGCTGTAGCGCTGCCTGGCTGGGCGGCCGCTTTTATGGGCCCCTTGATCAGCCAAGCCCCGCCCACTACTCAGGGCTCGGCGTCCCTCACAGCCCCGAGCCCCTGCCGGCCCCTACAAACCAACACACAAGACCAACAAGGACAGATGCAAATACAGCTACCTTCTCCTCCAATGAGAACTCCCTCTCAAACTCCCCTGTTAGCCGCCCTGTTTGTTTGCTTCCGCTGCTCGCAGCTGTAGCGCTGCCTGGCTGGGCGGCCGCTTTTATGGGCCCCTTGATCAGCCAAGCCCCGCCCACTACTCAGGGTTCGGCGTCCCTCACAGCCCCGAGCCCCTGCCGGCCCCTACAAACCAACACACAAGACCAACAAGGACAGATGCAAATACAGGTACCTTCTCCTCCAATGAGAACTCCCTCTCAAACTCCCCGGTTAGCCGCCCTGTTTCTTTGCTTCCGCTGCTCGCAGCTGTAGCGCTGCCTGGCTGGGCGGCCGCTTTTATGGGCCCCTTGATCAGCCAAGCCCCGCCCACTACTCAGGGCTCGGCGTCCCTCACAGCCCCCAGCCCCTGCCGGCCCCTACAAACCAACACACAAGACCAACAAGGACAGATGCAAATACAGGTACCTTCTCCTCCAATGAGAACTCCCTCTCAAGCTCCCCGGTTAGCCACCCTGTTTGTTTGCTTCCGCTGCTCGCAGCTGTAGCGCTGCCTGGCTGGACGGCCGCTTTTATGGGCCCCTTGATCAGCCAAGCCCCGCCCACTACTCAGGGCTCGGCGTCCCTCACAGCCGCCAGCCCCTGCCGGCCCCTACAAACCAACACACAAGACGAACAAGGACAGATGCAAATACAGGTACCTTCTCCTCCAATGAGAACTCCCTCTCAAGCTCCCCGGTTAGCCGCCCTGTTTGTTTGCTTCCGCTGCTCGCAGCTGTAGCGCTGCCTGGCTGGGCGGCCGCTTTTATGGGCCCCTTGATCAGCCAAGCCCCGCCCACTACTCAGGGCTCGGCGTCCCTCACAGCCCCCAGCCCCTGCCGGCCCCTACAAACCAACACACAAGACCAACAAGGACAGATGCAAATACAGGTACCTTCTCCTCCAATGAGAACTCCCTCTGAAGCTCCCCTGTTAGCCGCCCTGTTTGTTTGCTTCCGCTGCTCGCAGCTGTAGCGCTGCCTGGCTGGGCGGCCGCTTTTATGGGCCCCTTGATCAGCCAAGCCCCGCCCACTACTCAGGGCTCGGCGTCCCTCACAGCCCCCAGCCCCTGCCGGCCCCTACAAACCAACACACAAGACCAACAAGGACAGATGCAAATACAGCTACCTTCTCCTCCAATGAGAACTCCCTCTCAAACTCCCCGGTTAGCCGCCCTGTTTGTTTGCTTCCGCTGCTCGCAGCTGTAGCGCTGCCTGGCTGGGCGGCCGCTTTTATGGGCCCCTTGATCAGCCAAGCCCCGCCCACTACTCAGGGCTCGGCGTCCCTCACAGCCCCCAGCCCCTGCCGGCCCCTACAAACCAACACACAAGACCAACAAGGACAGATGCAAATACAGGTACCTTCTCCTCCAATGAGAACTCCCTCTCAAACTCGCCGGTTAGCCGCCCTGTTTGTTTGCTTCCGCTGCTCGCAGCTGTAGCGCTGCGTGGCTGGGCGGCCGCTTTTATGGGCCCCTTGATCAGCCAAGCCCCGCCCACTACTCAGGGCTCGGCGTCCCTCACAGCCCCCAGCCCCTGCCGGCCCCTACAAACCAACACACAAGACCAACAAGGACAGATGCAAATACAGGTACCTTCTCCTCCAATGAGAACTCGCTCTCAAACTCCCCGGTTAGCCTTCCTGTTTGTTTGCTTCCGCTGCTCGTAGCTGTAGCGCTGCCTGGCTGGGCGGCCGCTTTTATGGGCCCCTTGATCAGCCAAGCCCCGCCCACTACTCAGGGCTCGGCGTCCCTCACAGCCCCCAGCCCCTGCCGGCCCCTACAAACCAACACACAAGACCAACAAGGACAGATGCAAATACAGGTACCTTCTCCTCCAATGAGAACTCCCTCTCAAACTCCCCGGTTAGCCGCCCTGTTTGTTTGCTTCCGCTGCTCGCAGCTGTAGCGCTGCCTGGCTGGGCGGCCGCTTTTATGGGCCCCTTGATCAGCCAAGCCCCGCCCACTACTCAGGGCTCGGCGTCCCTCACAGCCCCCAGCCCCTGCCGGCCCCTACAAACCAACGCACAAGACCAACAAGGACAGATGCAAATACAGGTACCTTCTCCTCCAATGAGAACTCCCTCTCAAGCTCCCCGGTTAGCCGCCCTGTTTGTTTGCTTCCGCTGCTCGCAGCTGTAGCGCTGCCTGGCTGGGCGGCCGCTTTTATGGGCCCCTTGATCAGCCAAGCCCCGCCCACTACTCAGGGCTCGGCGTCCCTCACAGCCGCCAGCCCCTGCCGGCCCCTACAAACCAACACACAAGACGAACAAGGACAGATGCAAATACAGGTACCTTCTCCTCCAATGAGAACTCCCTCTCAAGCTCCCCGGTTAGCCGCCCTGTTTGTTTGCTTCCGCTGCTCGCAGCTGTAGCGCTGCCTGGCTGGGCGGCCGCTTTTATGGGCCCCTTGATCAGCCAAGCCCCGCCCACTACTCAGGGCTCGGCGTCCCTCACAGCCCCCAGCCCCTGCCGGCCCCTACAAACCAACACACAAGACCAACAAGGACAGATGCAAATACAGGTACCTTCTCCTCCAATGAGAACTCCCTCTGAAGCTCCCCTGTTAGCCGCCCTGTTTGTTTGCTTCCGCTGCTCGCAGCTGTAGCGCTGCCTGGCTGGGCGGCCGCTTTTATGGGCCCCTTGATCAGCCAAGCCCCGCCCACTACTCAGGGCTCGGCGTCCCTCACAGCCCCGAGCCCCTGCCGGCCCCTACAAACCAACACACAAGACCAACAAGGACAGATGCAAATACAGCTACCTTCTCCTCCAATGAGAACTCCCTCTCAAACTCCCCTGTTAGCCGCCCTGTTTGTTTGCTTCCGCTGCTCGCAGCTGTAGCGCTGCCTGGCTGGGCGGCCGCTTTTATGGGCCCCTTGATCAGCCAAGCCCCGCCCACTACTCAGGGTTCGGCGTCCCTCACAGCCCCGAGCCCCTGCCGGCCCCTACAAACCAACACACAAGACCAACAAGGACAGATGCAAATACAGGTACCTTCTCCTCCAATGAGAACTCCCTCTCAAACTCCCCGGTTAGCCGCCCTGTTTGTTTGCTTCCGCTGCTCGCAGCTGTAGCGCTGCCTGGCTGGGCGGCCGCTTTTATGGGCCCCTTGATCAGCCAAGCCCCGCCCACTACTCAGGGCTCGGCGTCCCTCACAGCCCCCAGCCCCTGCCGGCCCCTACAAACCAACACACAAGACCAACAAGGACAGATGCAAATACAGGTACCTTCTCCTCCAATGAGAACTCCCTCTCAAGCTCCCCGGTTAGCCACCCTGTTTGTTTGCTTCCGCTGCTCGCAGCTGTAGCGCTGCCTGGCTGGACGGCCGCTTTTATGGGCCCCTTGATCAGCCAAGCCCCGCCCACTACTCAGGGCTCGGCGTCCCTCACAGCCGCCAGCCCCTGCCGGCCCCTACAAACCAACACACAAGACGAACAAGGACAGATGCAAATACAGGTACCTTCTCCTCCAATGAGAACTCCCTCTCAAGCTCCCCGGTTAGCCGCCCTGTTTGTTTGCTTCCGCTGCTCGCAGCTGTAGCGCTGCCTGGCTGGGCGGCCGCTTTTATGGGCCCCTTGATCAGCCAAGCCCCGCCCACTACTCAGGGCTCGGCGTCCCTCACAGCCCCCAGCCCCTGCCGGCCCCTACAAACCAACACACAAGACCAACAAGGACAGATGCAAATACAGGTACCTTCTCCTCCAATGAGAACTCCCTCTGAAGCTCCCCTGTTAGCCGCCCTGTTTGTTTGCTTCCGCTGCTCGCAGCTGTAGCGCTGCCTGGCTGGGCGGCCGCTTTTATGGGCCCCTTGATCAGCCAAGCCCCGCCCAATACTCAGGGCTCGGCGTCCCTCACAGCCCCCAGCCCCTGCCGGCCCCTACAAACCAACGCACAAGACCAACAAGGACAGATGCAAATACAGGTACCTTCTCCTCCAATGAGAACTCCCTCTCAAACTCCCCTGTTAGCCGCCCTGTTTGTTTGCTTCCGCTGCTCGCAGCTGTAGCGCTGCCTGGCTGGGCGGCCGCTTTTATGGGCCCCTTGATCAGCCAAGCCCCGCCCAATACTCAGGGCTCGGCGTCCCTCACAGCCCCCAGCCCCTGCCGGCCCCTACAAACCAACACACAAGACCAACAAGGACAGATGCAAATACAGGCACCTTCTCCTCCAATGAGAACTCCCTCTCAAACTCCCCTGTTAGCCGCCCTGCTTGTTTGCTTCCGCTGCTCGCAGCTGTAGCGCTGCCCGGCTGGGCGGCCGCTTTTATGGGCCGCTTGATCAGCCAAGCCCCGCCCAATACTCAGGGCTCGGCGTCCCTCACAGCCCCCAGCCCCTGGCGGCCCCTACAAACCAACACACAAGACCAACAAGGACAGATGCAAATACAGGCACCTTCTCCTCCAATGAGAACTCCCTCTCAAACTCCCCTGTTAGCCGCCCTGTTTGTTTGCTTCCGCAGCTCGCAGCTGTAGCGCTGCCCGGCTGGGCGGCCGCTTTTATGGGCCCCTTGATCAGCCAAGCCCCGCCCAATACTCAGGGCTCGGCGTCCCTCACAGCCCCCAGCCCCTGCCGGCCCCTCCAAACCAACACACAAGACCAACAAGGACATATGCAAATACAGGCACCTTCTCCTCCAATGAGAACTCCCTCTCAAACTCCCCTGTTAGCCGCCCTGTTTGTTTGCTTCCGCTGCTCGCAGCTGTAGCGCTGCCCGGCTGGGCGGCCGCTTTTATGGGCCCCTTGATCAGCCAAGCCCCGCCCAATACTCAGGGCTCGGCGTCCCTCACAGCCCCCAGCCCCTGCCGGCCCCTACAAACCAACACACAAGACCAACAAGGACAGATGCAAATACAGGTACCTTCTCCTCCAATGAGAACTCCCTCTCAAACTCCCCGGTTAGCCGCCCTGTTTGTTTGCTTCCGCTGCTCGCAGCTGTACCGCTGCCCGGCTGGGCGGCCGCTTTTATGGGCCCCTTGATCAGCCAAGCCCCGCCCACTACTCAGGGTTCGGCGTCCCTCACAGCCCCCAGCCCCTGCCGGCCCCTACAAACCAACACACAAGACCAACAAGGACAGATTCAAATACAGGTACCTTCTCCTCCAATGAGAACTCCCTCTCAAACTCCCCGGTTAGCCACCCTGTTTGTTTGCTTCCGCTGCTCGCAGCTGTACCGCTGCCCGGCTGGGCGGCCGCTTTTATGGGCCCCTTGATCAGCCAAGCCCCGCCCACTACTCAGGGCTCGGCGTCCCTCACAGCCCCCAGCCCCTGCCGGCCCCTACAAACCAACACACAAGACCAACAAGGACAGATGCAAATACAGGTACCTTCTCCTCCAATGAGAACTCCCTCTCAAACTCCCCAGTTAGCTGCCCTGTTTGTTTGCTTCCGCTGCTCGCAGCTGTACCGCTGCCCGGCTGGGCGGCCGCTTTTATGGGCCCCTTGATCAGCCAAGCCCCGCCCACTACTCAGGGCTCGGCGTCCCTCACAGCCCCCAGCCCCTGCCGGCCCCTACAAACCAACACACAAGACCAACAAGGACAGATGCAAATACAGGTACCTTCTCCTCCAATGAGAACTCCCTCTCAAACTCCCCGGTTAGCCACCCTGTTTGTTTGCTTCCGCTGCTCGCAGCTGTAGCGCTGCCCGGCTGGGCGGCCGCTTTTATGGGCCCCTTGATCAGCCAAGCCCCGCCCACTACTCAGGGCTCGGCGTCCCTCACAGCCCCCAGCCCCTGCCGGCCCCTACAAACCAACACACAAGACCAACAAGGACAGATGCAAATACAGGTACCTTCTCCTCCAATGAGAACTCCCTCTCAAACTCCCCGGTTAGCCGCCCTGTTTGTTTGCTTCCGCTGCTCGCAGCTGTAGCGCTGCCCGGCTGGGCGGCCGCTTTTATGGGCCCCTTGATCAGCCAAGCCCCGCCCACTACTCAGGGCTCGGCGTCCCTCACAGCCCCCAGCCCCTGCCGGCCCCTACAAACCAACACACAAGACCAACAAGGACAGATGCAAATACAGGTACCTTCTCCTCCAATGAGAACTCCCTCTCAAACTCCCCGGTTAGCCGCCCTGTTTGTTTGCTTCCGCTGCTCGCAGCTGTAGCGCTGCCCGGCTGGGCGGCCGCTTTTATGGGCCCCTTGATCAGCCAAGCCCCGCCCACTACTCAGGGCTCGGCGTCCCTCACAGCCCCCAGCCCCTGCCGGCCCCTACAAACCAACACACAAGACCAACAAGGACAGATGCAAATACAGGTACCTTCTCCTCCAATGAGAACTCCCTCTCAAACTCCCCGGTTAGCCGCCCTGTTTGTTTGCTTCCGCTGCTCGCAGCTGTAGCGCTGCCCGGCTGGGCGGCCGCTTTTATGGGCCCCTTGATCAGCCAAGCCCCGCCCAATACTCAGGGCTCGGCGTCCCTCACAGCCCCCAGCCCCTGCCGGCCCCTACAAACCAACACACAAGACCAACAAGGACAGATGCAAATACAGCTACCTTCTCCTCCAATGAGAAGTCCCTCTCAAACTCCCCGGTTAGCCGCCCTGTTTGTTTGCTTCCGCTGCTCGCAGCTGTAGCGCTGCCCGGCTGGGCGGCCGCTTTTATGGGCCCCTTGATCAGCCAAGCCCCGCCCACTACTCAGGGCTCGGCCTCCCTCACAGCCCCCAGCCCCTGCCGGCCCCTACAAACCAACACACAAGACCAACAAGGACAGATGCAAATACAGGTACCTTCTCCTCCAATGAGAACTCCCTCTCAAACTCCCCGGTTAGCCGCCCTGTTTGTTTGCTTCCGCTGCTCGCAGCTGTAGCGCTGCCCGGCTGGGCGGCCGCTTTTATGGGCCCCTTGATCAGCCAAGCCCCGCCCACTACTCAGGGCTCGGCGTCCCTCACAGCCCCCAGCCCCTGCCGGCCCCTACAAACCAACACACAAGACCAACAAGGACAGATGCAAATACAGGTACCTTCTCCTCCAATGAGAACTCCCTCTCAAACTCCCCGGTTAGCCGCCCTGTTTGTTTGCTTCCGCTGCTCGCAGCTGTAGCGCTGCCCGGCTGGGCGGCCGCTTTTATGGGCCCCTTGATCAGCCAAGCCCCGCCCACTACTCAGGGCTCGGCGTCCCTCACAGCCCCCAGCCCCTGCCGGCCCCTACAAACCAACACACAAGACCAACAAGGACAGATGCAAATACAGGTACCTTCTCCTCCAATGAGAACTCCCTCTCAAACTCGCCGGTTAGCCGCCCTGTTTGTTTGCTTCCGCTGCTCGCAGCTGTAGCGCTGCCTGGCTGGGCGGCCGCTTTTATGGGCCCCTTGATCAGCCAAGCCCCGCCCACTACTCAGGGCTCGGCGTCCCTCACAGCCCCCAGCCCCTGCCGGCCCCTACAAACCAACACACAAGACCAACAAGGACAGATGCAAATACAGGTACCTTCTCCTCCAATGAAAACTCCCTCTCAAACTCGCCGGTTAGCCGCCCTGTTTGTTTGCTTCCGCTGCTCGCAGCTGTAGCGCTGCCTGGCTGGGCGGCCGCTTTTATGGGCCCCTTGATCAGCCAAGCCCCGCCCACTACTCAGGGCTCGGCGTCCCTCACAGCCCCCAGCCCCTGCCGGCCCCTACAAACCAACACACAAGACCAACAAGGACAGATGCAAATACAGGTACCTTCTCCTCCAATGAGAACTCCCTCTCAAACTCCCCGGTCAGCCGCCCTGTTTGTTTGCTTCCGCTGCTCGCAGCTGTACCGCTGCCCGGCTGGGCGGCCGCTTTTATGGGCCCCTTGATCAGCCAAGCCCCGCCCACTACTCAGGGCTCGGCGTCCCTCACAGCCCCCAGCCCCTGCCGGCCCCTACAAACCAACACACAAGACCAACAAGGACAGATGCAAATACAGGTACCTTCTCCTCCAATGAGAACTCCCTCTCAAACTCCCCGGTTAGCCGCCCTGTTTGTTTGCTTCCGCTGCTCGCAGCTGTAGCGCTGCCCGGCTGGGCGGCCGCTTTTATGGGCCCCTTGATCAGCCAAGCCCCGCCCACTACTCAGGGCTCGGCGTCCCTCACAGCCCCCAGCCCCTGCCGGCCCCTACAAACCAACACACAAGACCAACAAGGACAGATGCAAATACAGGTACCTTCTCCTCCAATGAGAACTCCCTCTCAAACTCCCCGGTTAGCCGCCCTGTTTGTTTGCTTCCGCTGCTCGCAGCTGTAGCGCTGCCCGGCTGGGCGGCCGCTTTTATGGGCCCCTTGATCAGCCAAGCCCCGCCCAATACTCAGGGCTCGGCGTCCCTCACAGCCCCCAGCCCCTGCCGGCCCCTACAAACCAACACACAAGACCAACAAGGACAGATGCAAATACAGCTACCTTCTCCTCCAATGAGAAGTCCCTCTCAAACTCCCCGGTTAGCCGCCCTGTTTGTTTGCTTCCGCTGCTCGCAGCTGTAGCGCTGCCCGGCTGGGCGGCCGCTTTTATGGGCCCCTTGATCAGCCAAGCCCCGCCCACTACTCAGGGCTCGGCCTCCCTCACAGCCCCCAGCCCCTGCCGGCCCCTACAAACCAACACACAAGACCAACAAGGACAGATGCAAATACAGGTACCTTCTCCTCCAATGAGAACTCCCTCTCAAACTCCCCGGTTAGCCGCCCTGTTTGTTTGCTTCCGCTGCTCGCAGCTGTAGCGCTGCCCGGCTGGGCGGCCGCTTTTATGGGCCCCTTGATCAGCCAAGCCCCGCCCACTACTCAGGGCTCGGCGTCCCTCACAGCCCCCAGCCCCTGCCGGCCCCTACAAACCAACACACAAGACCAACAAGGACAGATGCAAATACAGGTACCTTCTCCTCCAATGAGAACTCCCTCTCAAACTCCCCGGTTAGCCGCCCTGTTTGTTTGCTTCCGCTGCTCGCAGCTGTAGCGCTGCCTGGCTGGGCAGCCGCTTTTATGGGCCCCTTGATCAGCCAAGCCCCGCCCACTACTCAGGGCTCGGCGTCCCTCACAGCCCCCAGCCCCTGCCGGCCCCTACAAACCAACACACAAGACCAACAAGGACAGATGCAAATACAGGTACCTTCTCCTCCAATGAGAACTCCCTCTCAAACTCCCCGGTTAGCCGCCCTGTTTGTTTGCTTCCGCTGCTCGCAGCTGTAGCGCTGCCTGGCTGGGCGGCCGCTTTTATGGGCCCCTTGATCAGCCAAGCCCCGCCCACTACTCAGGGCTCGGCGTCCCTCACAGCCCCCAGCCCCTGCCGGCCCCTACAAACCAACACACAAGACCAACAAGGACAGATGCAAATACAGGTACCTTCTCCTCCAATGAAAACTCCCTCTCAAACTCGCCGGTTAGCCGCCCTGTTTGTTTGCTTCCGCTGCTCGCAGCTGTAGCGCTGCCTGGCTGGGCGGCCGCTTTTATGGGCCCCTTGATCAGCCAAGCCCCGCCCACTACTCAGGGCTCGGCGTCCCTCACAGCCCCCAGCCCCTGCCGGCCCCTACAAACCAACACACAAGACCAACAAGGACAGATGCAAATACAGGTACCTTCTCCTCCAATGAGAACTCGCTCTCAAACTCCCCGGTTAGCCTTCCTGTTTGTTTGCTTCCGCTGCTCGCAGCTGTAGCGCTGCCCGGCTGGGCGGCCGCTTTTATGGGCCCCTTGATCAGCCAAGCCCCGCCCACTACTCAGGGCTCGGCGTCCCTCACAGCCCCCAGCCCCTGGCGGCCCCTACAAACCAACACACAAGACCAACAAGGACAGATGCAAATACAGGTACCTTCTCCTCCAATGAGAACTCCCTCTCAAACTCCCCGGTTAGCCGCCCTGTTTGTTTGCTTCCGCTGCTCGCAGCTGTAGCGCTGCCTGGCTGGGCGGCCGCTTTTATGGGCCCCTTGATCAGCCAAGCCCCGCCCACTACTCAGGGCTCGGCGTCCCTCACAGCCCCGAGCCCCTGCCGGCCCCTACAAACCAACACACAAGACCAACAAGGACAGATGCAAATACAGGTACCTTCTCCTCCAATGAGAACTCCCTCTCAAACTCCGCGGTTAGCCGCCCTGTTTGTTTGCTTCCGCTGCTCGCAGCTGTAGCGCTGCCTGGCTGGGCGGCCGCTTTTATGGGCCCCTTGATCAGCCAAGCCCCGCCCACTACTCAGGGCTCGGCGTCCCTCACAGCCCCCAGCCCCTGCCGGCCCCTACAAACCAACACACAAGACCAACAAGGACAGATGCAAATACAGGTACCTTCTCCTCCAATGAGAACTCCCTCTCAAGCTCCCCGGTTAGCCGCCCTGTTTGTTTGCTTCCGCTGCTCGCAGCTGTAGCGCTGCCTGGCTGGGCGGCCGCTTTTATGGGCCCCTTGATCAGCCAAGCCCCGCCCACTACTCAGGGCTCGGCGTCCCTCACAGCCGCCAGCCCCTGCCGGCCCCTACAAACCAACACACAAGACGAACAAGGACAGATGCAAATACAGGTACCTTCTCCTCCAATGAGAACTCCCTCTCAAGCTCCCCGGTTAGCCGCCCTCTTTGTTTGCTTCCGCTGCTCACAGCTGTAGCGCTGCCTGGCTGGGCGGCCGCTTTTATGGGCCCCTTGATCAGCCAAGCCCCGCCCACTACTCAGGGCTCGGCGTCCCTCACAGCCCCCAGCCCCTGCCGGCCCCTACAAACCAACACACAAGACCAACAAGGACAGATGCAAATACAGGTACCTTCTCCTCCAATGAGAACTCCCTCTCAAACTCCCCGGTTAGCCGCCCTATTTGTTTGCTTCCGCTGCTCGCAGCTGTAGCGCTGCCCGGCTGGGCGGCCGCTTTTATGGGCCCCTTGATCAGCCAAGCCCCGCCCACTACTCAGGGCTCGGCGTCCCTCACAGCCCCCAGCCCCTGCCGGCCCCTACAAACCAACACACAAGACCAACAAGGACAGATGCAAATACAGGTACCTTCTCCTCCAATGAGAACTCCCTCTCAAACTCCCCGGTTAGCCGCCCTGTTTGTTTGCTTCCGCTGCTCGCAGCTGTAGCGCTGCCCGGCTGGGCGGCCGCTTTTATGGGCCCCTTGATCAGCCAAGCCCCGCCCAATACTCAGGGCTCGGCGTCCCTCACAGCCCCCAGCCCCTGCCGGCCCCTACAAACCAACACACAAGACCAACAAGGACAGATGCAAATACAGGTACCTTCTCCTCCAATGAGAAGTCCCTCTCAAACTCCCCGGTTAGCCGCCCTGTTTGTTTGCTTCCGCTGCTCGCAGCTGTAGCGCTGCCCGGCTGGGCGGCCGCTTTTATGGGCCCCTTGATCAGCCAAGCCCCGCCCACTACTCAGGGCTCGGCCTCCCTCACAGCCCCCAGCCCCTGCCGGCCCCTACAAACCAACACACAAGACCAACAAGGACAGATGCAAATACAGGTACCTTCTCCTCCAATGAGAACTCCCTCTCAAACTCCCCGGTTAGCCGCCCTGTTTGTTTGCTTCCGCTGCTCGCAGCTGTAGCGCTGCCCGGCTGGGCGGCCGCTTTTATGGGCCCCTTGATCAGCCAAGCCCCGCCCACTACTCAGGGCTCGGCGTCCCTCACAGCCCCCAGCCCCTGCCGGCCCCTACAAACCAACACACAAGACCAACAAGGACAGATGCAAATACAGGTACCTTCTCCTCCAATGAGAACTCCCTCTCAAACTCCCCGGTTAGCCGCCCTGTTTGTTTGCTTCCGCTGCTCGCAGCTGTAGCGCTGCCTGGCTGGGCGGCCGCTTTTATGGGCCCCTTGATCAGCCAAGCCCCGCCCACTACTCAGGGCTCGGCGTCCCTCACAGCCCCCAGCCCCTGCCGGCCCCTACAAACCAACACACAAGACCAACAAGGACAGATGCAAATACAGGTACCTTCTCCTCCAATGAGAACTCCCTCTCAAACTCGCCGGTTAGCCGCCCTGTTTGTTTGCTTCCGCTGCTCGCAGCTGTAGCGCTGCCCGGCTGGGCGGCCGCTTTTATGGGCCCCTTGATCAGCCAAGCCCCGCCCACTACTCAGGGCTCGGCGTCCCTCACAGCCCCCAGCCCCTGCCGGCCCCTACAAACCAACACACAAGACCAACAAGGACAGATGCAAATACAGGTACCTTCTCCTCCAATGAAAACTCCCTCTCAAACTCGCCGGTTAGCCGCCCTGTTTGTTTGCTTCCGCTGCTCGCAGCTGTAGCGCTGCCTGGCTGGGCGGCCGCTTTTATGGGCCCCTTGATCAGCCAAGCCCCGCCCACTACTCAGGGCTCGGCGTCCCTCACAGCCCCCAGCCCCTGCCGGCCCCTACAAACCAACACACAAGACCAACAAGGACAGATGCAAATACAGGTACCTTCTCCTCCAATGAGAACTCGCTCTCAAACTCCCCGGTTAGCCTTCCTGTTTGTTTGCTTCCGCTGCTCGCAGCTGTAGCGCTGCCCGGCTGGGCGGACGCTTTTATGGGCCCCTTGATCAGCCAAGCCCCGCCCACTACTCAGGGCTCGGCGTCCCTCACAGCCCCCAGCCCCTGCCGGCCCCTACAAACCAACACACAAGACCAACAAGGACAGATGCAAATACAGGTACCTTCTCCTCCAATGAGAACTCCCTCTCAAACTCCCCGGTTAGCCGCCCTGTTTGTTTGCTTCCGCTGCTCGCAGCTGTAGCGCTGCCTGGCTGGGCGGCCGCTTTTATGGGCCCCTTAATCAGCCAAGCCCCGCCCACTACTCAGGGCTCGGCGTCCCTCACAGCCCCGAGCCCCTGCCGGCCCCTACAAACCAACACACAAGACCAACAAGGACAGATGCAAATACAGGTACCTTCTCCTCCAATGAGAACTCCCTCTCAAACTCCGCGGTTAGCCGCCCTGTTTGTTTGCTTCCGCTGCTCGCAGCTGTAGCGCTGCCTGGCTGGGCGGCCGCTTTTATGGGCCCCTTGATCAGCCAAGCCCCGCCCACTACTCAGGGCTCGGCGTCCCTCACAGCCCCCAGCCCCTGCCGGCCCCTACAAACCAACACACAAGACCAACAAGGACAGATGCAAATACAGGTACCTTCTCCTCCAATGAGAACTCCCTCTCAAGCTCCCCGGTTAGCCGCCCTGTTTGTTTGCTTCCGCTGCTCGCAGCTGTAGCGCTGCCTGGCTGGGCGGCCGCTTTTATGGGCCCCTTGATCAGCCAAGCCCCGCCCACTACTCAGGGCTCGGCGTCCCTCACAGCCGCCAGCCCCTGCCGGCCCCTACAAACCAACACACAAGACGAACAAGGACAGATGCAAATACAGGTACCTTCTCCTCCAATGAGAACTCCCTCTCAAGCTCCCCGGTTAGCCGCCCTCTTTGTTTGCTTCCGCTGCTCACAGCTGTAGCGCTGCCTGGCTGGGCGGCCGCTTTTATGGGCCCCTTGATCAGCCAAGCCCCGCCCACTACTCAGGGCTCGGCGTCCCTCACAGCCCCCAGCCCCTGCCGGCCCCTACAAACCAACACACAAGACCAACAAGGACAGATGCAAATACAGGTACCTTCTCCTCCAATGAGAACTCCCTCTCAAACTCCCCGGTTAGCCGCCCTGTTTGTTTGCTTCCGCTGCTCGCAGCTGTAGCGCTGCCCGGCTGGGCGGCCGCTTTTATGGGCCCCTTGATCAGCCAAGCCCCGCCCAATACTCAGGGCTCGGCGTCCCTCACAGCCCCCAGCCCCTGCCGGCCCCTCCAAACGAACACACAAGACCAACAAGGACAGATGCAAATACAGGTACCTTCTCCTCCAATGAGAACTCCCTCTCAAACTCCCCTGTTAGCCGCCCTGTTTGTTTGCTTCCGCTGCTCGCAGCTGTACCGCTGCCCGGCTGGGCGGCCGCTTTTATGGGCCCCTTGATCAGCCAAGTCCCGCCCAATACTCAGGGCTCGGCGTCCCTCACAGCCCCCAGCCCCTGCCGGCCCCTCCAAACCAACACACAAGACCAACAAGGACAGATGCAAATACAGGTACCTTCTCCTCCAATGAGAACTCCCTCTCAAACTCCCCTGTTAGCCGCCCTGTTTGTTTGCTTCCGCTGCTCGCAGCTGTAGCGCTGCCCGGCTGGGGGGCCGCTTTTATGGGCCCCTTGATCAGCCAAGCCCCGCCCAATACTCAGGGCTCGGCGTCCCTCACAGCCCCCAGCCCCTGCCGGCTCCTCCAAACCAACACACAAGACCAACAAGGACAGATGCAAATACAGGTACCTTCTCCTCCAATGAGAACTCCCTCTCAAACTCCCCTGTTAGCCGCCCTGTTTGTTTGCTTCCGCTGCTCGCAGCTGTAGCGCTGCCCGGCTGGGCGGCCGCTTTTATGGGCCCCTTGATCAGCCAAGCCCCGCCCAATACTCAGGGCTCGGCGTCCCTCACAGCCCCCAGCCCCTGCCGGCCCCTCCAAACCAACACACAAGACCAACAAGGACAGATGCAAATACAGGTACCTTCTCCTCCAATGAGAACTCCCTCTCAAACTCCCCTGTTAGCCGCCCTGTTTGTTTGCTTCCGCTGCTCGCAGCTGTAGCGCTGCCCGGCTGGGCGGCCGCTTTTATGGGCCCCTTGATCAGCCAAGCCCCGCCCAATACTCAGGGCTCGGCGTCCCTCACAGCCCCCAGCCCCTGCCGGCCCCTCCAAACCAACACACAAGACCAACAAGGGCAGATGCAAATACAGGTACCTTCTCCTCCAATGAGAACTCCCTCTCAAACTCCCCTGTTAGCCGCCCTGTTTGTTTGCTTCCGCTGCTCGCAGCTGTAGCGCTGCCCGGCTGGGCGGCCGCTTTTATGGGCCCCTTGATCAGCCAAGCCCCGCCCAATACTCAGGGCTCGGCGTCCCTCACAGCCCCCAGCCCCTGCCGGCCCCTACAAACCAACACACAAGACCAACAAGGGCCGATGCAAATACAGGTACCTTCTCCTCCAATGAGAACTCCCTCTCAAACTCCCCTGTTAGCCGCCCTGTTTGTTTGCTTCCGCTGCTCGCAGCTGTACCGCTGCCCGGCTGGGCGGCCGCTTTTATGGGCCCCTTGATCAGCCAAGCCCCGCCCACTACTCAGGGCTCGGCGTCCCTCACAGCCCCCAGCCCCTGCCGGCCCCTACAAACCAACACACAAGACCAACAAGGACAGATGCAAATACAGGTACCTTCTCCTCCAATGAGAACTCGCTCTCAAACTCCCCGGTTAGCCGCCCTGTTTGTTTGCTTCCGCTGCTCGCAGCAGTAGCGCTGCCTGGCTGGGCGGCCGTTTTATGGGCCCCTTGATCAGCCAAGCCCCGCCCACTACTCAGGGCTCGGCGTCCCTCACAGCCCCCAGCCCCTGCCGGCCCCTACAAACCAACACACAAGACCGACAAGGACAGATGCAAATACAGGTACCTTCTCCTCCAATGAGAACTCCCTCTCAAACTCCCCTGTTAGCCGCCCTGTTTGTTTGCTTCCGCTGCTCGCAGCTGTAGCGCTGCCTGGCTGGGCGGCCGCTTTTATGGGCCCCTTGATCAGCCAAGCCCCGCCCAATACTCAGGGCTCGGCGTCCCTCACAGCCCCCAGCCCCTGCCGGCCCCTACAAACCAACACACAAGACCAACAAGGACAGATGCAAATACAGGCACCTTCTCCTCCAATGAGAACTCCCTCTCAAACTCCCCTGTTAGCCGCCCTGTTTGTTTGCTTCCGCTGCTCGCAGCTGTAGCGCTGCCTGGCTGGGCGGCCGCTTTTATGGGCCCCTTGATCAGCCAAGCCCCGCCCAATACTCAGGGCTCGGCGTCCCTCACAGCCCCCAGCCCCTGCCGGCCCCTACAAACCAACACACAAGACCAACAAGGACAGATGCAAATACAGGCACCTTCTCCTCCAATGAGAACTCCCTCTCAAACTCCCCTGTTAGCCGCCCTGTTTGTTTGCTTCCGCTGCTCGCAGCTGTAGCGCTGCCCGGCTGGGCGGCCGCTTTTATGGGCCCCTTGATCAGCCAAGCCCCGCCCAATACTCAGGGCTCGGCGTCCCTCACAGCCCCCAGCCCCTACAAACCAACACACAAGACCAACAAGGACAGATGCAAATACAGGCACCTTCTCCTCCAATGAGAACTCCCTCTCAAACTCCCCTGTTAGCCGCCCTGTTTGTTTGCTTCCGCTGCTCGCAGCTGTAGCGCTGCCCGGCTGGGCGGCCGCTTTTATGGGCCCCTTGATCAGCCAAGCCCCGCCCAATACTCAGAGCTCGGCGTCCCTCACAGCCCCCAGCCCCTGCCGGCCCCTACAAACCAACACACAAGACCAACAAGGACAGATGCAAATACAGGCACCTTCTCCTCCAATGAGAACTCCCTCTCAAACTCCTCTGTTAGCCGGCCTGTTTGTTTGCTTCCGCTGCTCGCAGCTGTAGCGCTGCTCGGCTGGGCGGCCGCTTTTATGGGCCCCTTGATCAGCCAAGCCCCGCCCAATACTCAGGGCTCGGCGTCCCTCACAGCCCCCAGCCCCTGCCGGCCCCTACAAACCAACACACAAGACCAACAAGGACAGATGCAAATACAGGTACCTTCTCCTCCAATGAGAACTCGCTCTCAAACTCCCCGGTTAGCCGCCCTGTTTGTTTGCTTCCGCTGCTCGCAGCAGTAGCGCTGCCTGGCTGGGCGGCCGTTTTATGGGCCCCTTGATCAGCCAAGCCCCGCCCACTACTCAGGGCTCGGCGTCCCTCACAGCCCCCAGCCCCTGCCGGCCCCTACAAACCAACACACAAGACCGACAAGGACAGATGCAAATACAGGTACCTTCTCCTCCAATGAGAACTCCCTCTCAAACTCCCCTGTTAGCCGCCCTGTTTGTTTGCTTCCGCTGCTCGCAGCTGTAGCGCTGCCTGGCTGGGCGGCCGCTTTTATGGGCCCCTTGATCAGCCAAGCCCCGCCCAATACTCAGGGCTCGGCGTCCCTCACAGCCCCCAGCCCCTGCCGGCCCCTACAAACCAACACACAAGACCAACAAGGACAGATGCAAATACAGGCACCTTCTCCTCCAATGAGAACTCCCTCTCAAACTCCCCTGTTAGCCGCCCTGTTTGTTTGCTTCCGCTGCTCGCAGCTGTAGCGCTGCCTGGCTGGGCGGCCGCTTTTATGGGCCCCTTGATCAGCCAAGCCCCGCCCAATACTCAGGGCTCGGCGTCCCTCACAGCCCCCAGCCCCTGCCGGCCCCTACAAACCAACACACAAGACCAACAAGGACAGATGCAAATACAGGCACCTTCTCCTCCAATGAGAACTCCCTCTCAAACTCCCCTGTTAGCCGCCCTGTTTGTTTGCTTCCGCTGCTCGCAGCTGTAGCGCTGCCCGGCTGGGCGGCCGCTTTTATGGGCCCCTTGATCAGCCAAGCCCCGCCCAATACTCAGGGCTCGGCGTCCCTCACAGCCCCCAGCCCCTACAAACCAACACACAAGACCAACAAGGACAGATGCAAATACAGGCACCTTCTCCTCCAATGAGAACTCCCTCTCAAACTCCCCTGTTAGCCGCCCTGTTTGTTTGCTTCCGCTGCTCGCAGCTGTAGCGCTGCCCGGCTGGGCGGCCGCTTTTATGGGCCCCTTGATCAGCCAAGCCCCGCCCAATACTCAGGGCTCGGCGTCCCTCACAGCCCCCAGCCCCTGCCGGCCCCTCCAAACCAACACACAAGACCAACAAGGACAGATGCAAATACAGCTACCTTCTCCTCCAATGAGAACTCCCTCTCAAACTCCCCTGTTAGCCGCCCTGTTTGTTTGCTTCCGCTGCTCGCAGCTGTAGCGCTGCCCGGCTGGGCGGCCGCTTTTATGGGCCCCTTGATCAGCCAAGCCCCGCCCAATACTCAGGGCTCGGCGTCCCTCACAGCCCCTAGCCCCTGCCGGCCCCTCCAAACCAACACACAAGACCAACAAGGACAGATGCAAATATAGGTACCTTCTCCTCCAATGAGAACTCCCTCTCAAACTCCCCTGTTAGCCGCCCTGTTTGTTTGCTTCCGCTGCTCGCAGCTGTAGCGCTGCCCGGCTGGGCGGCCGCTTTTATGGGCCCCTTGATCAGCCAAGCCCCGCCCAATACTCAGGGCTCGGCGTCCCTCACAGCCCCCAGCCCCTGCCGGCCCCTCCAAACCAACACACAAGACCAACAAGGACAGATGCAAATACAGGTACCTTCTCCTCCAATGAGAACTCCCTCTCAAACTCCCCTGTTAGCCGCCCTGTTTGTTTGCTTCCGCTGCTCGCAGCTGTAGCGCTGCCCGGCTGGGCGGCCGCTTTTATGGGCCCCTTGATCAGCCAAGTCCCGCCCAATACTCAGGGCTCGGCGTCCCTCACAGCCCCCAGCCCCTGCCGGCCCCTCCAAACCAACACACAAGACCAACAAGGACAGATGCAAATACAGCTACCTTCTCCTCCAATGAGAACTCCCTCTCAAACTCACCTGTTAGCCGCCCTGTTTGTTTGCTTCCGCTGCTCGCAGCTGTAGCGCTGCCCGGCTGGGCGGCCGCTTTTATGGGCCCCTTGATCAGCCAAGCCCCGCCCAATACTCAGGGCTCGGCGTCCCTCACAGCCCCCAGCCCCTGCCGGCCCCTCCAAACCAACACACAAGACCAACAAGGACAGATGCAAATACAGGTACCTTCTCCTCCAATGAGAACTCCCTCTCAAACTCCCCTGTTAGCCGCCCTGTTTGTTTGCTTCCGCTGCTCGCAGCTGTAGCGCTGCCCGGCTGGGCGGCCGCTTTTATGGGCCCCTTGATCAGCCAAGCCCCGCCCAATACTCAGGGCTCGGCGTCCCTGCCGGCCCCTCCAAACCAACACACAAGACCAACAAGGACAGATGCAAATACAGCTACCTTCTCCTCCAATGAGAACTCCCTCTCAAACTCCCCTGTTAGCCGCCCTGTTTGTTTGCTTCCGCTGCTCGCAGCTGTAGCGCTGCCCGGCTGGGCGGCCGCTTTTATGGGCCCCTTGATCAGCCAAGCCCCGCCCAATACTCAGGGCTCGGCGTCCCTCACAGCCCCCAGCCCCTGCCGGCCCCTCCAAACCAACACACAAGACCAACAAGGACAGATGCAAATACAGCTACCTTCTCCTCCAATGAGAACTCCCTCTCAAACTCCCCTGTTAGCCGCCCTGTTTGTTTGCTTCCGCTGCTCGCAGCTGTAGCGCTGCCCGGCTGGGCGGCCGCTTTTATGGGCCCCTTGATCAGCCAAGCCCCGCCCAATACTCAGGGCTCGGCGTCCCTCACAGCCCCCAGCCCCTGCCGGCCCCTCCAAACGAACACACAAGACCAACAAGGACAGATGCAAATACAGGTACCTTCTCCTCCAATGAGAACTCCCTCTCAAACTCCCCTGTTAGCCGCCCTGTTTGTTTGCTTCCGCTGCTCGCAGCTGTACCGCTGCCCGGCTGGGCGGCCGCTTTTATGGGCCCCTTGATCAGCCAAGTCCCGCCCAATACTCAGGGCTCGGCGTCCCTCACAGCCCCCAGCCCCTGCCGGCCCCTCCAAACCAACACACAAGACCAACAAGGACAGATGCAAATACAGGTACCTTCTCCTCCAATGAGAACTCCCTCTCAAACTCCCCTGTTAGCCGCCCTGTTTGTTTGCTTCCGCTGCTCGCAGCTGTAGCGCTGCCCGGCTGGGCGGCCGCTTTTATGGGCCCCTTGATCAGCCAAGCCCCGCCCAATACTCAGGGCTCGGCGTCCCTCACAGCCCCCAGCCCCTGCCGGCCCCTCCAAACCAACACACAAGACCAACAAGGACAGATGCAAATACAGGTACCTTCTCCTCCAATGAGAACTCCCTCTCAAACTCCCCTGTTAGCCGCCCTGTTTGTTTGCTTCCGCTGCTCGCAGCTGTAGCGCTGCCCGGCTCGGCGGCCGCTTTTATGGGCCCCTTGATCAGCCAAGCCCCGCCCAATACTCAGGGCTCGGCGTCCCTCACAGCCCCCAGCCCCTGCCGGCCCCTCCAAACCAACACACAAGACCAACAAGGACAGATGCAAATACAGCTACCTTCTCCTCCAATGAGAACTCCCTCTCAAACTCCCCTGTTAGCCGCCCTGTTTGTTTGCTTCCGCTGCTCGCAGCTGTACCGCTGCCCGGCTGGGCGGCCGCTTTTATGGGCCCCTTGATCAGCCAAGCCCCGCCCAATACTCAGGGCTCGGCTTCCCTCACAGCCCCCAGCCCCTGCCGACCCCTACAAACCAACACACAAGACCAACAAGGACAGATGCAAATACATGTACCTTCTCCTCCAATGAGAACTCCCTCTCAAACTCCCCTGTTAGCCGCCCTGTTTGTTTGCTTCCGCTGCTCGCAGCTGTAGCGCTGACCGGCTGGGCGGCCGCTTTTATGGGCCCCTTGATCAGCCAAGCCCCGCCCAATACTCAGGGCTCGGCGTCCCTCACAGCCCCCAGCCCCTGCCGGCCCCTCCAAACCAACACACAAGACCAACAAGGACAGATGCAAATACAGCTACCTTCTCCTCCAATGAGAACTCCCTCTCAAACTCCCCTGTTAGCCGCCCTGTTTGTTTGCTTCCGCTGCTCGCAGCTGTAGCGCTGCCCGGCTGGGCGGCCGCTTTTATGGGCCCCTTGATCAGCCAAGCCCCGCCCAATACTCAGGGCTCGGTGTCCCTCACAGCCCCCAGCCCCTGCCGGCCCCTCCAAACCAACACACAAGACCAACAAGGACAGATGCAAATACAGGTACCTTCTCCTCCAATGAGAACTCCCTCTCAAACTCCCCTGTTAGCCGCCCTGTTTGTTTGCTTCCGCTGCTCGCAGCTGTAGCGCTGCCCGGCTGGGCGGTCGCTTTTATGGGCCCCTTGATCAGCCAAGCCCCGCCCAATACTCAGGGCTCGGCGTCCCTCACAGCCCCCAGCCCCTGCCGGCCCCTCCAAACCAACACACAAGACCAACAAGGACAGATGCAAATACAGCTACCTTCTCCTCCAATGAGAACTCCCTCTCAAACTCCCCTGTTAGCCTCCCTGTTTGTTTGCTTCCGCTGCTCGCAGCTGTAGCGCTGCCCGGCTGGGCGGCCGCTTTTATGGGCCCCTTGATCAGCCAAGCCCCGCCCAATACTCAGGGCTCGGCGTCCCTCACAGCCCCCAGCCCCTGCCGGCCCCTCCAAACCAACACACAAGACCAACAAGGACAGATGCAAATACAGCTACCTTCTCCTCCAATGAGAACTCCCTCTCAAACTCCCCTGTTAGCCGCCCTGTTTGTTTGCTTCCGCTGCTCGCAGCTGTAGCGCTGCCCGGCTGGGCGGCCGCTTTTATGGGCCCCTTGATCAGCCAAGCCCCGCCCAATACTCAGGGCTCGGCGTCCCTCACAGCCCCCAGCCCCTGCCGGCCCCTCCAAACCAACACACAAGACCAACAAGGACAGATGCAAATACAGCTACCTTCTCCTCCAATGAGAACTCCCTCTCAAACTCCCCTGTTAGCCGCCCTGTTTGTTTGCTTCCGCTGCTCGCAGCTGTAGCGCTGCCCGGCTGGGCAGCCGCTTTTATGGGCCCCTTGATCAGCCAAGCCCCGCCCAATACTCAGGGCTCGGCATCCCTCACAGCCCCCAGCCCCTGCCGGCCCCTCCAAACCAACACACAAGACCAACAAGGACAGATGCAAATACAGCTACCTTCTCCTCCAATGAGAACTCCCTCTCAAACTCCCGTTAGCCGCCCTGTTTGTTTGCTTCCGCTGCTCGCAGCTGTACCGCTGCCCGGCTGGGCGGCCGCTTTTATGGGCCCCTTGATCAGCCAAGCCCCGCCCAATACTCAGGGCTCGGCGTCCCTCACAGCCCCCAGCCCCTGCCGGCCCCTCCAAACCAACACACAAGACCAACAAGGACAGATGCAAATACAGCTACCTTCTCCTCCAATGAGAACTCCCTCTCAAACTCCCCTGTTAGCCGCCCTGTTTGTTTGCTTCCGCTGCTCGCAGCTGTAGCGCTGCCCGGCTGGGCTGCCGCTTTTATGGGCCCCTTGATCAGCCAAGCCCCGCCCAATACTCAGGGCTCGGCGTCCCTCACAGCCCCCAGCCCCTACCGGCCCCTCCAAACCAACACACAAGACCAACAAGGACAGATGCAAATACAGCTACCTTCTCCTCCAATGAGAACTCCCTCTCAAACTCCCCTGTTAGCCGCCCTGTTTGTTTGCTTCCGCTGCTCGCAGCTGTAGCGCTGCCCGGCTGGGCGGCCGCTTTTATGGGCCCCTTGATCAGCCAAGCCCCGCCCAATACTCAGGGCTCGGCGTCCCTCACAGCCCCCAGCCCCTGCCGGCCCCTCCAAACCAACACACAAGACCAACAAGGACAGATGCAAATACAGCTACCTTCTCCTCCAATGAGAACTCCCTCTCAAACTCCCCTGTTAGCCGCCCTGTTTGTTTGCTTCCGCTGCTCGCAGCTGTAGCGCTGCCCGGCTGGGCGGCCGCTTTTATGGGCCCCTTGATCAGCCAAGCCCCGCCCAATACTCAGGGCTCGGCGTCCCTCACAGCCCCCAGCCCCTGCCGGCCCCTCCAAACCAACACACAAGACCAACAAGGACAGATGCAAATACAGCTACCTTCTCCTCCAATGAGAACTCCCTCTCAAACTCCCCTGTTAGCCGCCCTGTTTGTTTGCTTCCGCTGCTCGCAGCTGTAGCGCTGCCCGGCTGGGCGGCCGCTTTTATGGGCCCCTTGATCAGCCAAGCCCCGCCCAATACTCAGGGCTCGGCGTCCCTCACAGCCCCCAGCCCCTGCCGGCCCCTCCAAACCAACACACAAGACCAACAAGGACAGATGCAAATACAGCTACCTTCTCCTCCAATGAGAACTCCCTCTCAAACTCCCCTGTTAGCCGCCCTGTTTGTTTGCTTCCGCTGCTCGCAGCTGTAGCGCTGCCCGGCTGGGCGGCCGCTTTTATGGGCCCCTTGATCAGCCAAGCCCCGCCCAATACTCAGGGCTCGGCGTCCCTCACAGCCCCCAGCCCCTGCCGGCCCCTCCAAACCAACACACAAGACCAACAAGGACAGATGCAAATACAGCTACCTTCTCCTCCAATGAGAACTCCCTCTCAAACTCCCCTGTTAGCCGCCCTGTTTGTTTGCTTCCGCTGCTCGCAGCTGTAGCGCTGCCCGGCTGGGCGGCCGCTTTTATGGGCCCCTTGATCAGCCAAGCCCCGCCCAATACTCAGGGCTCGGCGTCCCTCACAGCCCCCAGCCCCTGCCGGCCCCTCCAAACCAACACACAAGACCAACAAGGACAGATGCAAATACAGCTACCTTCTCCTCCAATGAGAACTCCCTCTCAAACTCCCCTGTTAGCCGCCCTGTTTGTTTGCTTCCGCTGCTCGCAGCTGTAGCGCTGCCCGGCTGGGCGGCCGCTTTTATGGGCCCCTTGATCAGCCAAGCCCCGCCCAATACTCAGGGCTCGGCGTCCCTCACAGCCCCCAGCCCCTGCCGGCCCCTCCAAACCAACACACAAGACCAACAAGGACAGATGCAAATACAGCTACCTTCTCCTCCAATGAGAACTCCCTCTCAAACTCCCCTGTTAGCCGCCCTGTTTGTCTGCTTCCGCTGCTCGCAGCTGTAGCGCTGCCCGGCTGGGCGGCCGCTTTTATGGGCCCCTTGATCAGCCAAGCCCCGCCCAATACTCAGGGCTCGGCGTCCCTCACAGCCCCCAGCCCCTGCCGGCCCCTCCAAACAACACACAAGACCAACAAGGACAGATGCAAATACAGCTACCTTCTCCTCCAATGAGAACTCCCTCTCAAACTCCCCTGTTAGCCGCCCTGTTTGTTTGCTTCCGCTGCTCGCAGCTGTACCGCTGCCCGGCTGGGGCGGCAGCTTTTATGGGCCCCTTGATCAGCCAAGCCCCGCCCAATACTCAGGGCTCGGCGTCCCTCACAGCCCCCAGCCCCTGCCGGCCCCTCCAAACAACACACAAGACCAACAAGGACAGATGCAAATACAGCTACCTTCTCCTCCAATGAGAACTCCCTCTCAAACTCCCCTGTTAGCCGCCCTGTTTGTTTGCTTCCGGCTGCTCGCAGCTGTAGCGCTGCCCGGCTGGGCGGCCGCTTTTATGGGCCCCTTGATCAGCCAAGCCCCGCCCAATACTCAGGGCTCGCGTCCCTCACAGCCCCAGCCCCTGCCGGCCCCTCCAAACCAACACACAAGACCAACAAGGACAGATGCAAATACAGCTACCTTCTCCTCCAATGAGAACTCCCTCTCAAACTCCCCTGTTAGCCGCCCTGTTTGTTTGCTTCCGCTGCTCGCAGCTGTAGCGCTGCCCGGCTGGGCGGCCGCTTTTATGGGCCCCTTGATCAGCCAAGCCCCGCCCAATACTCAGGGCTCGGCGTCCCTCACAGCCCCCAGCCCCTGCCGGCCCCTCCAAACCAACACCCAAGACCAACAAGGACAGATGCAAATACAGCTACCTTCTCCTCCAATGAGAACTCCCTCTCAAACTCCCCTGTTAGCCGCCCTGTTTGTTTGCTTCCGCTGCTCGCAGCTGTAGCGCTGCCCGGCTGGGCGGCCGCTTTTATGGGCCCCTTGATCAGCCAAGCCCCGCCCAATACTCAGGGCTCGGCGTCCCTCACAGCCCCCAGCCCCTGCCGGCCCCTCCAAACCAACACCCAAGCCAACAAGGACAGATGCAAATACAGCTACCTTCTCCTCCAATGAGAACTCCCTCTCAAACTCCCCTGTTAGCCGCCCTGTTTGTTTGCTTCCGCTTCTCGCAGCTGTAGCGCTGCCCGGCTGGGCGGCCGCTTTTATGGGCCCCTTGATCAGCCAAGCCCCGCCCAATACTCAGGGCTCGGCGTCCCTCACAGCCCCCAGCCCCTGCCGGCCCCTCCAAACCAACACACAAGACCAACAAGGACAGATGCAAATACAGCTACCTTCTCCTCCAATGAGAACTCCCTCTCAAACTCCCCTGTTAGCCGCCTGTTTGTTTGCTTCCGCTGCTCGCAGCTGTAGCGCTGCCCGGCTGGGCGGCCGCTTTTATGGGCCCCTTGATCAGCCAAGCCCCGCAAAATACTCAGGGCTCGGCGTCCTCACAGCCCCAGCCCCTGCCGGCCCCTCCAAACCAACACACAAGACCAACAAGGACAGATGCAAATACAGCTACCTTCTCCTCCAATGAGAACTCCCTCTCAAACTCCCCTGTTAGCCGCCCTGTTTGTTTGCTTCCGCTGCTCGCAGCTGTAGCGCTGCCCGGCTGGGCGGCCGCTTTTATGGGCCCCTTGATCAGCCAAGCCCCGCCCAATACTCAGGGCTCGGCGTCCCTCACAGCCCCCAGCCCCTGCCGGCCCCTCCAAACCAACACACAAGACCAACAAGGACAGATGCAAATACAGCTACCTTCTCCTCCAATGAGAACTCCCTCTCAAACTCCCTGTTAGCCGCCCTGTTTGTTTGCTTCCGCTGCTCGCAGCTGTAGCGCTGCCCGGCTGGGCGGCCGCTTTTATGGGCCCCTTGATCAGCCAAGCCCCGCCCAATACTCAGGCTCGGCGTCCCTCACAGCCCCCAGCCCCTGCCGGCCCCTCCAAACCAACACACAAGACCAACAAGGACAGATGCAAATACAGCTACCTTCTCCTCAATGAGAACTCCCTCTCAAACTCCCCTGTTAGCCGCCCTGTTTGTTTGCTTCCGCTGCTCGCAGCTGTAGCGCTGCCCGGCTGGGCGGCCGCTTTTATGGGCCCCTTGATCAGCCAAGCCCCGCCCAATACTCAGGGCTCGGCGTCCCTCACAGCCCCCAGCCCCTGCCGGCCCCTCCAAACCAACACACAAGACCAACAAGGACAGATGCAAATACAGCTACCTTCTCCTCCAATGAGAACTCCCTCTCAAACTCCCCTGTTAGCCGCCCTGTTTGTTTGCTTCCGCTGCTCGCAGCTGTAGCGCTGCCCGGCTGGGCGGCCGCTTTTATGGGCCCCTTGATCAGCCAAGCCCCGCCCAATACTCAGGGCTCGGCGTCCCTCACAGCCCCCAGCCCCTGCCGGCCCCTCCAAACCAACACACAAGACCAACAAGGACAGATGCAAATACAGCTACCTTCTCCTCCAATGAGAACTCCCTCTCAAACTCCCCTGTTAGCCGCCCTGTTTGTTTGCTTCCGCTGCTCGCAGCTGTAGCGCTGCCCGGCTGGGCGGCACGCTTTTATGGGCCCCTTGATCAGCCAAGCCCCGCCCAATACTCAGGGCTCGGTGTCCCTCACAGCCCCCAGCCCCTGCCGGCCCCTCCAAACCAACACACAAGACCAACAAGGACAGATGCAAATACAGGTACCTTCTCCTCCAATGAGAACTCCCTCTCAAACTCCCCTGTTAGCCGCCCTGTTTGTTTGCTTCCGCTGCTCGCAGCTGTAGCGCTGCCCGGCTGGGCGGCCGCTTTTATGGGCCCCTTGATCAGCCAAGCCCCGCCCAATACTCAGGGCTCGGCGTCCCTCACAGCCCCCAGCCCCTGCCGGCCCCTCCAAACCAACACACAAGACCAACAAGGACAGATGCAAATACAGCTACCTTCTCCTCCAATGAGAACTCCCTCTCAAACTCCCCTGTTAGCCTCCCTGTTTGTTTGCTTCCGCTGCTCGCAGCTGTAGCGCTGCCCGGCTGGGCGGCCGCTTTTATGGGCCCCTTGATCAGCCAAGCCCCGCCCAATACTCAGGGCTCGGCGTCCCTCACAGCCCCCAGCCCCTGCCGGCCCCTCCAAACCAACACACAAGACCAACAAGGACAGATGCAAATACAGCTACCTTCTCCTCCAATGAGAACTCCCTCTCAAACTCCCCTGTTAGCCGCCCTGTTTGTTTGCTTCCGCTGCTCGCAGCTGTAGCGCTGCCCGGCTGGGCGGCCGCTTTTATGGGCCCCTTGATCAGCCAAGCCCCGCTCCAATACTCAGGGCTCGGCGTCCCTCACAGCCCCCAGCCCCTGCCGGCCCCTCCAAACCAACACACAAGACCAACAAGGACAGATGCAAATACAGCTACCTTCTCCTCCAATGAGAACTCCCTCTCAAACTCCCCTGTTAGCCGCCCTGTTGTTTGCTTCCGCTGCTCGCAGCTGTAGCGCTGCCCGGCTGGGCAGCCGCTTTTATGGGCCCCTTGATCAGCAAGCCCCGCCCAATACTCAGGGCTCGGCGATCCCTCACAGCCCCCAGCCCCTGCCGGCCCCTCCAAACCAACACACAAGACCAACAAGGACAGATGCAAATACAGCTACCTTCTCCTCCAATGAGAACTCCCTCTCAAACTCCCTGTTAGCCGCCCTGTTTGTTTGCTTCCGCTGCTCGCAGCTGTAGCCGCTGCCCGGCTGGGCGGCCGCTTTTATGGGCCCCTTGATCAGCCAAGCCCCGCCCAATACTCAGGGCTCGGCGTCCCTCACAGCCCCCAGCCCCTGCCGGCCCCTCCAAACCAACACACAAGACCAACAAGGACAGATGCAATACAGCTACCTTCTCCTCCAATGAGAACTCCCTCTCAAACTCCCCTGTTAGCCGCCCTGTTTGTTTGCTTCCGCTGCTCGCAGCTGTAGCGCTGCCCGGCTGGGCTGCCGCTTTTATGGGCCCCTTGATCAGCCAAGCCCCGCCCAATACTCAGGGCTCGGCGTCCCTCACAGCCCCCAGCCCCTACCGGCCCCTCCAAACCAACACACAAGACCAACAAGGACAGATGCAAATACAGCTACCTTCTCCTCCAATGAGAACTCCCTCTCAAACTCCCCTGTTAGCCGCCCTGTTTGTTTGCTTCCGCTGCTCGCAGCTGTAGCGCTGCCCGGCTGGGCGGCCGCTTTTATGGGCCCCTTGATCAGCCAAGCCCCGCCCAATACTCAGGGCTCGGCGTCCCTCACAGCCCCCAGCCCCTGCCGGCCCCTCCAAACCAACACACAAGACCAACAAGGACAAGATGCAAATACAGCTACCTTCTCCTCCAATGAGAACTCCCTCTCAAACTCCCCTGTTAGCCGCCCTGTTTGTTTGCTTCCGCTGCTCGCAGCTGTAGCGCTGCCCGGCTGGGCGGCCGCTTTTATGGGCCCCTTGATCAGCCAAGCCCCGCCCAATACTCAGGGCTCGGCGTCCCTCACAGCCCCCAGCCCCTGCCGGCCCCTCCAAACCAACACACAAGACCAACAAGGACAGATGCAAATACAGCTACCTTCTCCTCCAATGAGAACTCCCTCTCAAACTCCCCTGTTAGCCGCCCTGTTTGTTTGCTTCCGCTGCTCGCAGCTGTAGCGCTGCCCGGCTGGGCGGCCGCTTTTATGGGCCCCTTGATCAGCCAAGCCCCGCCCAATACTCAGGGCTCGGCGTCCCTCACAGCCCCCAGCCCCTGCCGGCCCCTCCCAAACCAACACACAAGACCAACAAGGACAGATGCAAATACAGCTACCTTCTCCTCCAATGAGAACTCCCTCTCAAACTCCCCTGTTAGCCGCCCTGTTTGTTTGCTTCCGCTGCTCGCAGCTGTAGCGCTGCCCGGCTGGGCGGCCGCTTTTATGGGCCCCCTTGATCAGCCAAGCCCCGCCCAATACTCAGGGCTCGGCGTCCCTCACAGCCCCAGCCCCTGCCGGCCCCTCCAAACCAACACACAAGACCAACAAGGACAGATGCAAATACAGCTACCTTCTCCTCCAATGAGAACTCCCTCTCAAACTCCCCTGTTAGCCGCCCTGTTTTGTTTGCTTCCGCTGCTCGCAGCTGTAGCGCTGCCCGGCTGGGCGGCCGCTTTTATGGGCCCCTTGATCAGCCAAGCCCCGCCCAATACTCAGGGCTCGGCGTCCCTCACAGCCCCCAGCCCCCTGCCGGCCCCTCCAAACCAACACACAAGACCAACAAGGACAGATGCAAATACAGCTACCTTCTCCTCCAATGAGAACTCCCTCTCAAACTCCCCTGTTAGCCGCCCTGTTTGTTTGCTTCCGCTGCTCGCAGCCTGTAGCGCTGCCCGGCTGGGCGGCCGCTTTTATGGGCCCCCTTGATCAGCCAAGCCCCGCCCAATACTCAGGGCTCGGCGTCCCTCACAGCCCCCAGCCCCTGCCGGCCCCTCCAAACCAACACACAAGACCAACAAGGACAGATGCAAATACAGCTACCTTCTCCTCCAATGAGAACTCCCTCTCAAACTCCCCTGTTAGCCGCCCTGTTTGTCTGCTTCCGCTGCTCGCAGCTGTAGCGCTGCCCGGCTGGGCGGCCGCTTTTATGGGCCCCTTGATCAGCCAAGCCCCGCCCAATACTCAGGGCTCGGCGTCCCTCACAGCCCCCAGCCCCTGCCGGCCCCTCCAAACAACACACAAGACCAACAAGGACAGATGCAAATACAGCTACCTTCTCCTCCAATGAGAACTCCCTCTCAAACTCCCCTGTTAGCCGCCCTGTTTGTTTTGCTTCCGCTGCTCGCAGCTGTAGCGCTGCCCGGCTGGGCGGCGCTTTTATGGGCCTCCTTGATCAGCCAAGCCCCGCCCAATACTCAGGGCTCGGCGTCCCTCACAGCCCCCAGCCCCTGCCGGCCCCTCCAAACCAACACACAAGACCAACAAGGACAGATGCAAATACAGCTACCTTCTCCTCCAATGAGAACTCCCTCTCAAACTCCCCTGTTAGCCGCCCTGTTTGTTTGCTTCCCGCTGCTCGCAGCTGTAGCGCTGCCCGGCTGGGCGGCCGCTTTTATGGGCCCCTTGATCAGCCAAGCCCCGCCCAATACTCAGGGCTCGGCGTCCCTCACAGCCCCCAGCCCCTGCCGGCCCCTCCAAACCAACACACAAGACCAACAAGGACAGATGCAAATACAGCTACCTTCCTCCTCAATGAGAACTCCCTCTCAAACTCCCCTGTTAGCCGCCCTGTTTGTTTGCTTCCGCTGCTCGCAGCTGTAGCGCTGCCCGGCTGGGCGGCCGCTTTTATGGGCCCCTTGGATCAGCCAAGCCCCGCCAATACTCAGGGCTCGGCGTCCCTCACAGCCCCCAGCCCCTGCCGGCCCCTCCAAACCAACACCCAAGGACCAACAAGGACAGATGCAAATACAGCTACCTTCTCCTCCAATGAGAACTCCCTCTCAAACTCCCCTGTTAGCCGCCCTGTTTGTTTGCTTCCGCTGCTCGCAGCTGTAGCGCTGCCCGGCTGGGCGGCCGCTTTTATGGGCCCCTTGATCAGCCAAGCCCCGCCCAATACTCAGGGCTCGGCGTCCCTCACAGCCCCCAGCCCCTGCCGGCCCCTCCAAACCAACACCCAAGGCCAACAAGGACAGATGCAAATACAGCTACCTTCTCCTCCAATGAGAACTCCCTCTCAACTCCCCTGTTAGCCGCCCTGTTTGTTTGCTTCCGCTGCTCGCAGCTGTAGCGCTGCCCGGCTGGGCGGCCGCTTTTATGGGCCCCTTGATCAGCCAAGCCCCGCCCAATACTCAGGGCTCGGCGTCCCTCACAGCCCCCAGCCCCTGCCGGCCCCTCAAACCAACACACAAGACCAACAAGGACAGATGCAAATACAGCTACCTTCTCCTCCAATGAGAACTCCCTCTCAAACTCCCCTGTTAGCCGCCCTGTTTGTTTGCTTCCGCTGCTCGCAGCTGTAGCGCTGGCCCGGCTGGGCGGCCGCTTTTATGGGCCCCTTGATCAGCCAAGCCCCGCAAAATACTCAGGGGCTCGGCGTCCCTCACAGCCCCCAGCCCCTGCCGGCCCCTCCAAACCAACACACAAGACCAACAAGGGACAGATGCAAATACAGCTACCTTCTCCTCCAATGAGAACTCCCTCTCAAAC
>NW_027053079.1:0-62260 GCF_011386835.1 Chrysemys picta bellii | reverse complement strand
TCAGCAAGTCTCCTTCTCGAGGTCTCTCTTTGAGGACTGAGAGAGTATTAGGGTTCACGTACGTGAGTGCGAGCAGGAGCCTCTTTCGAGTTGTCTCCTTTCCTTTTACTGATTTTACTAGAAAACAGACATCCCTGTTTAGAAAGTAAGAGCCTCCAAGAGGTTTTGGAACCTGCTCAGTCTGATCCATCTGGTGCCAGCTGAATTCTAGGCATGGAAAACACTAGTTCAAGGTGGCAGAATTTTAATCCCTCCCTGTAATTTTGTCTGGTAGAATCACTGGGGAAATTAGGGTTTGTCCTTTTCGTTTTACCTTTTCCTCCATCCCTCCTTCCTTTCTCTTCATCTCTTACTTCTTTTGTCCTTTCTCTTGTTCCCCTCCCACCACCAGGAGTGGTATATGTGTGTGTGTGTGTGTGTGTTGCTGGGGGTGCTCTTCACCTCCCCTTGTTGGGAGTTGATCCAAAACTGTATGGTTTAAATAGTGCTTGGACTCCACTGACACTAGATGCTGCCATCGTGTGGTTTAGCATTAGTGTCTGGGATGACTTGGGGCAAGATCTCAACCTCCCCGCAACCTGCCAGAATCCCACCTGCCCCCCCTGCTAGAGCCGCCTCCCTGCCCAACCTGGGTGGGGGTGGAGAAGAGGGTTCTGATAACTTGAGCTGTGGTTTGGAGGTGGAACAGCTGTCAAGGGCACTGAGGGGGAGGTAGCAGGAGCTCACCCTACAAGGACGGGGGTTGGCACTGGAGATTCCTAGAAAGGAGAAGACGACTCCATTCTGGGGTTCAGGAGGTGAATTCATCCCTCAGTGGTGGGCAGGTGCTGGGTGTAAATACTGCTGGTTCCAGGTGTCCTTAATTGCCCCTGATTCCTCGGGGCATTTGAGTCTCTGACAGGTTCTCGTTCCCTTGCAGCAGGAGGACGTCACGGCCAAAGTGATGCACCAGCTCCGCATCATCCGGCACTTACGCCATGTGCCTGAGACACTGCAGGGGCTGTTCCTCTGAGGCCTTAGCAACTCCCTCTCCCTGCTGCAGGTACTGCTCTGGCTCACTGTAAATGGGGAGCTAGTGGAAGGGGAAATGGAGCCCCCTGGCACTCACTAAAAGGGAAAGTGGTGGATTCTCCAACTCTTGATGTCATTGATTGAAGACTAGATGCCTTTCTGGAATGTGTGTGCCCAAAAAGTAACTATTGTACTATACTGGAAGCCTATGATATGGAGGGGGTTAGATGAGATGCTGTAAAGGTCTCTTCTGGCCAGAAAGTCTCCTACTTTTGGAAACACTGAGTGTAGTATTGGGAGCAGCCTCTGATGTTTTACTGTCTAGCTAGCTTGCTTCCTAGAATGAAGACGAATTTTGTGGAGGTTTTGGAACCTGCTCAGTCTGATCCATCTGGTGCCAGCTGAATTCTCGGCATGGAAAACAGTAGTTTAAGGTGGCAGAATTTTCTTCCCTCCCTGGAATTTTGTCCCGTGGAATCACTGGGGACACTAGGGTTTGTCCTTTTCGTTTTACCTTTTCCTCCATCCCTCCTTCCTTTCTCTTCATCTCTTACTTCTTTTGTCCTTTCTCTTGTTCCCCTCCCACCTCCAGGAGTGGTGTGTGTGTTGCTGGGGGTGCTCTTCACCTCCCCTTGTGGGAAGTTGATCCAAAACTGTCGGGTTCAAATAGTGCTTGGACTCCACTGACACTAGATGCTGCCATCCTGTGGCTTAGCATTAGTGTCTGGGACAACTTGGGGCAAGATCTCAACTTCCCCGCAACCCACTTCACTGCTGGCAGAATCCCTCCTGCCTCCCCTGCTAGGGCCGCCTCCCTGCGCAACCTGGGTTGGGGTGGAGAAGAGGGTTCTGATAACTTGAGCTGTGGTTTGGAGGTAGAACAGCTGTCAAGGGTACTGAGGGGGAGGTAGCAGGAGCTCACCCTACAAGGTGGTGGGTTGGCACTGGAGGTTACTAGAAAGGACAAGAAGACTCCATTCTGGGGTTCAGGAGGTGAATTCATCCCTCAGTGGTGGGCAGGTAGTCAGTTTAAATACTGCTGGTTCCAGGTGCCCTTAATTCCCCCTGATTCCTCGGGGCGTTTGAGTCTCTGACAGGTTCTCGTTCCCTTGCAGGAGGAGGACGTCACGGCCAAAGTGATGCACCCGCATCATCCGCCACTTGCGCCAGGTGTCTGAGACACTGCAGGGGCTCCGCCTCTGAGGCCTTCAGCAACTCCCGCTCCCTGCTGCAGGTACTGCTCTGTCTCCCTGTAAATGGCGAGCTAGTGGAAGGGGAAATGGAGCCCCCTGGCACTCACTAAAAGGGAAAGTGGTGGATTCTCCATCTCTTGATGTCATTGAATGAAGACTAGATGCCTTTCTGGAATGTGTGTGCCCAAAAAGTAACTATTGTACTATACAGGAGGCCTATGATATGCAGGGGCTTAGATGAGATGCTCTAAAGGTCTCTTGTGGCCATAAAGTCTACAAATTTTGGAAACACCGAGTGTAGTATTGGGAGCAGCCTCTGATGTTTTACTGTCTAGCCGGCTTGCTTCCTAGAATGAAGACGCATTGAGTGGGGTGATCCACAGAGAGTACCTGTGTCAAGGCTGTATCCCCCTTTGAAGTTTAGGGTACAAATGTAGGGGCCTGCATGAAAACTTCTAAGCTTAACCACCATCCCAAGGCTAATTTCCTCCCCTGGGTAGCCTTGAGAAACCTTTCACCAATTCCCTGGTGAATACAGATCCAAACCCCTTGGATCTTAAAACAAGGAGAAATAAACCATCCCCCCTCCTTCCTCCCACCAACTTCTGGTGAATACAGATCCAACCCCCTTGGATCTAAAAGAAGGAGAAATTAACCATTCCCCTCCTTCCTCCCACCAACTCCTGGTGAATCAAGATCCAAACTCCTTGGATCTTAAAACAAGGAAAAATCAATCCGGTTCTTAAAAATAAGGCTTTTAATTAAAGAAAAAGGTAAAAATCATCTCTGTAAAATCAGTATGGAAATTAACCTTACAGGGTAATCAAACTTAAAGAGCTCAGAGGACTCTCCTCTAGTCTTAGGTTCAAAGTACAGCAAACAAAGATAAACACTCTAGTAAAAGGTACATTTACAAGTTGAGAAAACAAAGGAAAACTAACACGCCTTGTTTGAAATAGGAGAGACTTGTTTAGAAAGATGTGGAGAACCTGGATTGATGTCTGGTCCCTCTCAGTCCCGAGGGCGAACACCCACACAAACAAAGAACACAAACAAAAGCCTTCCCCTCCCCAAGATTTGAAAGTATCTTGTCCCCTTATTGGTCCTTTAGGTCAGATGCCAGCCAGGTTACCTGAGCTTCTTAACCCTTTAGAGGGAAAAGGATTTTGGAGTCTCTGGCCAGGAGGATTTTATAGTACTGTACACAGGACAGCTGTTACCCTTCCCTTTATAGTTATGACAACCTCAAACCTTCAAAGTGTCAGGCCAGCAGCAGGACATTAGCACTTCAGGGTTTGGTTGGGTGTGTCAGTGACATCACAAAGGCCTTTTGCAGGATGTCAGCTTATTGGTCAAATGTGTTAGGGAGGTGGTGACCTCAGAGAGAGATGCTGACATCAGCCTGGCAGGACAGGAGCACAGGGCCAGGGAAACCTCAGAGACCCTGTGGCTTTGCTTCAGCAAGTCTCCTTCTCGGGGTCTTTCTTTGAGGACTGAGAGAGTATTAGGGTTCACGTACGTGAGTGCGTGCAGGAGCCTCTTTCGAGTTTTCTCCTTTCCTTTTACTGATTTTACTAGAAAACAGACGTCCCTGTTTAGAAGGTAAGAGCCTCCAAGAGGTTTTGGCAGCTGCTCAGTCTGATCCACGTGGTGCCAGCTGAATTCTAGGCATGGAAAACAGTAGTTTAAGATGGCAGAATTTTATTCCATCCCTTGGATTTTGTGCCGTAGAATCACTGGGGACATTAGGGTTTGTCCTTTTTGTTTTACCTTTTCCTCCATCCCTCCTTCCTTTCTCTTCATCTCTTACTTCTTTTGTCCTTTCTCCTGTTCCTCGAAAACTGTAGGGTTGAAATAGTGTTTGGACTCCCCTAACACTAGATGCTGCCATCCTGTGGCTTAGCATTAGTGTCTGGGATGACTTGGGGCAAGATCTCAACTTCCCCGCAACCCACTTCACTGCTGCCAGAATCCCTCCTGCCCCCCCTGCTAGAGCCGCCTCCCTGGCCAACCTGGGTGGGGGTGGAGAACAGTGTTTTTTTCATACATTCAGAGATTATCGGACTGGAAGGGACCTCGAGAGGTCATCGAGTCCAGTCCCCTGCCCGCATGGCAGGACCAAATACCATCTAGACCATCCCTGATAGACATTTATCTAACCTACTCTTAAATATCTCAAGAGATGGAGATTCCACAACCTCCCTCGGCAATTTATTCCAGTGTTTAACCACCCTGACAGTTAGGAATTTTTTCCTAATGTCCAACCTAGACCTCCCTTGCTGCACTTTAAACCCATTGCTTCTGGTTCTATCCTTAGAGGCTAAGGTGAACAAGTTTTCTCCCTCCTCCTTATGACACCCTTTTAAATACCTGAAAACTGCTATCATGTCTCCTCTCAGTCTTCTCTTTTCCAAACTAAAGAAAGCCAATTCTTTCAGCCTTCCTTCATAGGTCATGTTCTCAAGACCTTTAATCATTCTTGTTGCTCTTCTCTGGACCCTTTCCAATTTCTCCACATCTTTTTTAAAATGCGGTGCCCAGAACTGGACACAATACTCCAGCTGAGGCCTAACCAGAGCAGAGTAGAGCGGAAGAATGACTTCTCGTGTCTTGCTCACAACACACCTGTTAATACATCCCAGAATCAGGTTTGCTTTTTTTGCAACAGCATCACACTGTTGACTCGTATTTAGCTTGTGGTCCACTATAACCCCTAGATCCCTTTCTGCCGTACTCCTTCCTAGACAGTCTCTTCCCATTCTGTATGTGTGAAACTGATTGTTCCTTCCTAAGTGGAGCACTTTGCATTTGTCTTTGTTAAACTTCATCCTGTTTAACTCAGACCATTTCTCCAATTTGTCCAGATCATTTTGAATTATGACCCTGTCCTCCAAAGCAGTTGCAATCCCTCCCAGTTTGGTATCATCCGCAAACTTAATAAGCGTACTTTCTATGCCAATATCTAAGTCGTTGATGAAGATATTGAACAGCGCCGGTCCCAAAACAGACCCCTGCGATACCCCACTCGTTATGGCTTTCCAGCAGGATTGGGAACTATTAATAACAACTCTCTGAGTACGGTTATCCAGCCAGTTATGCACCCACCTTATAGTAGCCCCATCTAAATTGTATTTGCCTAGTTTATCAATAAGAATATCATGCGAGACCGTATCAAATGCCTTACTAAAGTCTAGGTATACCACATCCACAGCCTCACCCTTATCCACAAGGCTCGTTATCCTATCAAAGAAAGCTATCAGATTGGTTTGACATGATTTGTTCTTCACAAATCCATGCTGGCTGTTCCCTATCACCTTACCACCTTCCAAGTGTTTGCAGATGATTTCCTTAATTACTTGCTCCATTATCTTCCCTGGCACAGAAGTTAAACTCACTGGGGTCTGTAGTTTCCTGGGTTGTTTTTATTTCCCTTTTTATAGATGGGCACTATATTTGCCCTTTTCCAGTCTTCTGGAATCTCTCCCGTCTCCCATGATTTTCCAAAGATAATAGCTAGAGGCTCAGATACCTCCTCTATTAGCTCCTTGAGTATTCTAGGATGCATTTCATCAGGCCCGGGTGACTTGCAGGCATCTAACTTTTCTAAGTGATTTTTAACTTGTTCTTTTTTTATTTTATCTGCTAAACCTACCCCCTTCCCATTAGCATTCACTATGTTAGGCATTCCTTCAGACTTCTCGGTGAAGCCCGAAACAAAGAAGTCATTAAGCATCTCCGCCATTTCCAAGTTTCCTGTTACTGTTTCTCCCTCTTCACTAAGCAGTGGGCCTACCCTGTCTTTGGTCTTCCTCTTGCTTCTAATGTATTGATAAAAAGTCTTCTTGTTTCCCTTTATTCCCGTAGCTAGTTTGAGCTCATTTTGTGCCTTTGCCTTTCTAATCTTGCCCCTGCATTCCTGTGTTGTTTGCCTATATTCATCCTTTGTAATCTGTCCCAGTTTCCATTTTTTATATGACTCCTTTTTATTTTTTAGATCATGCAAGATCTCATGGTTAAGCCAAGGTGGTCTTTTGCCACATTTTCTATCTTTCCTAACCAGCGGAATAGCTTGCTTTTGGGCCCTTAATAGTGTCCCTTTGAAAAACTGCCAACTCTCCTCAGTTGTTTTTCCCCTCAGTCTTGATTCCCATGGGACCTTACCTATCAGCTCTCTGAGCTTACCAAAATCTGCCTTCCTGAAATCCATTGTCTCTATTTTGCTGTTCTCCCTTCTACCCTTCCTTAGAATTGCAAACTCTATGATTTCATGATCACTTTCACCCAGGCTGCCTTCTACTTTCAAATTCTCAACGAGTTCCTCCCTATTTGTTAAAATCAAGTCTAGAACAGCTTCCCCCCTAGTAGCTTTTTCAACCTTCTGAAATAAAAAGTTGTCTCCAATGCAGTCCAGGAATTTGTTGGATAGTCTGTGCCCCGCTGTGTTATTTTCCCAACATATAGCCGGATAGTTGAAGTCCCCCATCACCACCAAATCTTGGGCTTTGGATGATTTTGTTAGTTGCTTAAAAAAAGCCTCATCCACCTCTTCCACCTGGTTAGGTGGCCTGTAGTAGACTCCTAGCATGACATCTCCCTTGTTTTTTACCCCTTTTAGCCTAACCCAGAGACTCTCAACGTCTCCTATGTCCATCTCTACCTCAGTCAAAGTGTGTACATTTTTAATATACAAGGCAACACCTCCTCCCTTTTTCCCCTGTCTATCCTTCCTGAGCAAGCTGTACCCATCCACACCAACATTCCAATCACGTGTATTATCCCACCAAGTTTCAGTGATGCCAACAATGTCATAGTTGTATTTATTTATTAGCACTTCCAGTTCTTCCTGCTTATTCCCCATACTTCTCGCATTTGTATATAGGCATCTAAGATACTGGTTTGATCTTTCCTCCCAGTTTTGTCCTGACCCTCCTTTCTCTCTGACAATATAGCCCACACTCCCTCTCGTTTTTGACCCATCTCCCCGGTCTCCATGTTCCCCACTTACCTGTGGGCTTTGCTCACCTGTCCCCGTCGAACCTAGTTTAAAGCCCTCCTCACTAGGTTAGCCAGTCTGTGTCCAAAGGTACTAATAACTTGAGCTGTGGTTTGGAGGTGGAACAGCTGTCAAGGGCACTGAGGGGGAGATAGCAGGAGCTCATCCTTCAAGGAGGGGGGTTGTCACTGGAGGTTACTAGAAAGGACAAGAAGACTCCATTCTGGGGTTCAGGAGGTGAATTTATCCCTCAGTGGTGGGCAGGTGATGGGTGGAAGTAGTGCTGGTTCTTCTTCGAGTGCTTGCTCATATCCATTCCATTAGGTGTGTGTGCGCGCCGCGTGCACGATCGTCGGAAGATTTTCTACCCTAGCAACACCGGCGGGTCGGCTGTGGAGCCCCCTAGAGTGGCGCCTTCATGGCGCTGAATATATACCCCAGCCGACCCGGCGCCCCCTCAGTTCCTTCTTACCGCCCCTGACGGTCGTTGGAACTGTGGAGCGCTGCTTAGCTGTTCTCCACTCTCCCTAGCTTAGTTAGTCATTCGCAGTTATAGTTATAGTTGTAGTTCTAGTGTTTATAGTTAAATAGTTAAATAGTTTAAAGTTGTTTTAGTTGTTATTGTAGTTCAGGGGATTAAGGGGGTCGTCTCCCCCTTTCTCCCCCGGCTGTGGGGCCGGGCTCATGCCCAACGCTCCCGGCTTCAAGCAGTGCGCCTCCTGCGCTAAGCCTATGCCCACGAGCGACCCGCACGACTCCTGTCTGAAGTGCCTGGGAGAGTCCCATCAAACAGATAAGTGCAAGATCTGTAAGGCCTTCAGACCAAGGACCAAGAAGGAGCAGGACTTTCGGCTCCGGCAACTCCTGATGGAGGCGGCACTTAGTCCGGACGCTCCGTCTACAAGTCAGGCCCCGGCACCTAGCGCCTCGGTGCGCAGTGCCCCGGCGGCACCGGCTATGACGACCACGCGAGTGGCGTCGGACAAGCCTCCCCGGCACCGGACCTCGTCAGCACCGCAAGTACAGCAAGTGCCTCGGCGCCGGTCATTATCCCCGGGGCATAAAAAAGCCCATAAGACGGGGACCTCCGTGCCGAAGACGCCGGCTCCCCCAGTGCTGGGGGTAGAGCCGCGTCCACCGGTGGAGCACCGGAAACAGGTGCCTCCAGCACCGTCGACTCCGGCGCCGAGGCCGTTGAGTCCGGTGCAGATAGCGTCTCCACCGAGGCCGGCGGTGATACAGTGCCTCCCGTCGACTCCAGAGACCTTCGCGGCGGCGAGAGACTTAATAGCTCTCACGGAGCCGGCACCGCCCCAACCACCGGCACCGACGGCACCGTTGACTCGCCCGGTCCAGTCGAGGGGGAAACCTGCCTTGATGCGCCCTCCATCGCAAGGGCTGGAACCTCGGCACCGATCCAGGTCCCGAAGCAGGTCCCCACGCCGCTCGCAGTCCCGGCACCGAATATCGCCTCGGCACCGGTCGTACTCGCGGCCAAGATCTTCTTCGCGGCACCGCTCTACGTCTCGGCACCGCTATGATCGTCGGCACCGATCAACGTCGAGACGTAGTTCTCGGCACCGCTACGCTCGACGTCGAGAGGCCTCTCCCGGCACCGGGCATACTCCAGGTCCTCGTCGAGGTCCAGATCCGACTCCCGGCACCGACGAGGTCATCGGCACCGGTCACGGTCACGGTCCCGGCACCGATCGCCGGCACCGCGTAGAGATAGATCATCTCCGGACCGGCTCCGTGCGGCACCGCAGCCCACGGGAATCGTCTCGACGCTCTCGGCACCGCCGTGGCCATCGAGATCGGTGTCCCGCTCCTCGGAGGACCTCTCGAGATCGGCATACCCCCCTCAGGGGCAAGCCGAGGAACAGGACTTGGGACATTGGCAGGACACGACAGAGGACCATTCTCATGGCCCATCTCACTGGTCGTTTTGGACCCCGTGGGCGTACCATCAGGCGCAAGGGGCTCCAATTGCTTCGACCTCTCGCTCCGGTCACTCCGTCAGAAGGGCCCCGGAGTCCACCATTTCTCGGCCTCCGCCAGGGGGCATGGAGGCTTCTGTGTCCGCACCACCTGACGCCCTGGACCCAGGCGCAGGTGATGCTCCAGCCCAGGAACAGGGAGAACAGGACCAGCCCTTGGATCCTGTTCCACCGGAGGCATCTTCCTCTTCTTCTCCGGATGAGGCAGTGGCGGGCACATCGTGCACAGGCCCACCTCCAATAGATCTTCGGGCTCACCAGGATCTTCTGCGCAGGATGGCCCGTAACATGGACCTGCAGGCGGAGGAGATAGTGGAGGTGCACGACCCGATCGTGAATATCCTCGGAGCGGATGCCCCATCGAGGGTGGCGTTACCCCTGATCCGCACGATACAGGCCAATGCTTCTACGATATGGCAGACTCCTGCCTCTATCCCGCCCACAGCGAGAGGGGTGGAAAGGAAATACTTTGTCCCGTCTAAAGACTACGGGTACTTGTATACCCACCCCCAGCCGTGTTCACTGGTGGTGGCATCAGTGAACACAAGGGAGCGCCACGGTCAGCAGGCCGCAGCGCCCAAATCAAAGGAGGCTAAGCGCCTCGATTTATTCGGCCGTAAAGTTTACTCAGCCGGAGGGCTGCAACTTAGAGCGGCTAACCAGCAGGCGCTCTTGAGCCGCTATAGCTTTAACTCCTGGAACTCTATGGGGAAGTTTAAGGAGTTGGTTCCCCAAGAGTCCAGAGAGGAGTTTGGAGCCCTGGTAGAGGAGGGTAAGAAGGTGACTCGGACCTCCTTACAGGCCTCCTTAGACATAGCGGACTCTGCTGCGAGAACCCTGGCCTCAGGTATCGCTATGCGGAGGATCTCCTGGCTCCAGGTTTCGGGTCTGCCTCAGGAACTGCAGCAAACCCTGCAGGATCTACCCTTCGAAGGTCAAGGGTTGTTTTCTGAAAAGACGGACTCTCGCCTGCAGAGCCTCAAGGACTCCAGGACGATCATGCGTTCCTTGGGGATGCATGTTGTGGGCCCTCAGCGCAGGCCATTTAGACCGCAGCCTCAGCGCTTCTACCCCCCCCCGGCCTCGTCAGAGACAGGACTCGGCCCGGAGGCGAGGGCGAGGTGGTAGAAGAAGGTGGACCGGCCCTCAACCTGGTCAGAACCAGGGGCCACCTAGACCACCTTCAGGCCCCAGGCAGAACTTTTGAAGGTGCGGTCGAGGACGGCGCCCCAGTCATCCCCCAGGATCCAGCCCCCTCCTTTCGGGATCGCCTCTCCCACTTCCACCGTGTTTGGTGCCTTATAACTTCGGACCGTTGGGTCCTTCGCACGGTGGAGAGGGGATACGCTATCCAGTTTTCTTCAATCCCCCCCTCCCACCCCCCTTCCCCGTCCCTCTTCAGGGACCCTTCTCACGAGCAACTTCTTATACAGGAAGTTTCTACGCTCCTCGCTATGGGGGCCATAGAGGAGGTTCCAGTGGAGTTAAGGGGCAGGGGATTCTATTCCCGTTACTTCCTCATTCCCAAGTCCAAAGGAGGTCTGCGACCTATCTTGGACTTGCGCGGACTCAACAAATTCGTAGTAAAGTTGAAGTTCCGCATGGTCTCTCTGGGGGCCATTATCCCTTCCCTCGATCCTGGAGACTGGTTCGCCGCCCTCGACATGAAAGACGCATACTTTCACATTGCTATTTACCCGCCTCACAGACGCTTCCTGCGATTCGTGGTAAACAGGGTGCACTACCAATTTGCAGTCCTTCCCTTCGGCCTATCCTCGGCCCCACGGGTGTTCACGAAATGTATGGCTGTCGTTTGCAGCGTACCTTCGTCGGCAAGGGATACAGGTGTTCCCGTACCTAGACGACTGGCTGGTACGCGGTCGCACCAAAGAACAAGTTCGAGATCACGTCCACATAATAGTGCACACATTCAACAAGTTGGGTATCCTACTCAACAAGGACAAATCCACTCTAGAACCTACCCAGAGAATAGAATTCATCGGCGCGGTTCTAGACTCCAGACGCGCACAAGCCATCCTGCCAGACAATCGCTTTTGCACCATCACGAGCCTCATTCAAGGACTCAAGGCCTTTCCAACTACCACGGTGAGGTCGTGCCTTACCCTGCTGGGTCACATGGCTTCCTGCACGTACGTAACCAGGCATGCCAGACTTCGGCTTCGCCCACTCCAGACCTGGGTGTCATCAATATACCGCCCACATCGGGACAGCCTGAACATGGTGGTCACAGTCCCGAACTCGGTCCTGACCTCCCTCACATGGTGGCTAGATCACAATGTGGTTTGCGAGGGGATGCCGTTTCACGCCCCACAACCCTCTCTGCATCTGGTCACAGACGCTTCATCTCTGGGTTGGGGCGCCCATCTCAACGAGCACCATACCCAGGGCCTGTGGACTGCACCCCAGCTAGCCCTGCACATCAATGTTCGGGAACTGATGGCGGTGCGCCTGGCGTGCCAGGCATTTCTCAATCTCCTACGTGGCCGCTGTGTGTTAGTTCTCATCGACAACACCACGGCCATGTTTTACATCAACAAGCAAGGAGGAGCACGTTCGTCAATTCTATGCCAAGAGGCCATTCGCCTGTGGGACTTCTGCATCGCCCACTCAATCCTTCTCACGGCATCGTTCCTCCCTGGAGTCCAGAACACTTTAGCGGACCGACTCAGCAGGTCCTTTCAAACACACGAGTGGTCTATCCGTCCGGACATCATACATTCCGTTTTCCAGAAGTGGGGGTTTCCCCAGATAGACCTGTTTGCATCTCGAGACAACAGGAAGTGCCACGTATTCTGCTCCCTGCAAGGTCGAGCTCCGGGCTCCCTCTCGGATGCGTTTCTCCTTCCCTGGAAAGACCACCTGTTCTATGCCTTCCCTCCATTTCCTCTGGTCCACAAGGTACTGCTCAAATTGCGCAGAGACCAGGCACAGGTGATTCTGATCGCCCCAGCGTGGCCGAGACAACATTGGTACACCACGCTGTTGGAACTCTCGGTTCAGACACCGATCCCGCTTCCATTATGCCCGGATCTCATCTCTCAGGACCACGGTCGCCTGCGTCACCCCGACCTGCAATCACTCCACCTCACGGCGTGGCTGCTCCATGGTTCACCCAGGCAGAGCAGCAGTGCTCGCACTCTGTCCAACAGATTCTGCTGAGCAGTAGGAAGCCCTCAACACGGACCACATACTTGGCCAAGTGGAAGCGGTTCTCCTGTTGGTGCGAACAACGAGCCACGTCCCCGTTACAGGCACCTATCCCTCTCATTTTGGAATATCTCCTCTCCCTAAAACAGCAGGGGTTGGCGATATCTTCAATTAGAGTTCACCTGGCCGCTATATCGGCCTTTCACCCAGGGGAACTCGCGTCTTCGGTATTCTCTAACCCGATGGTCGTTAGATTCCTCAAGGGCTTAGACCGGATGTACCCACAGCAACGTCAGCCCGTTCCGACGTGGGACCTCAACCTGGTTCTTTCCAAGCTCACAGGTCCTCCATTCGAGCCACTGGCCACCTGTTCACTTCTGTACCTATCCTGGAAGACAGCCTTCCTCGTAGCCATCACCTCAGCAAGGCGCGTTTCTGAACTCAGGGCGCTTACATCCGAGCCCCCTTACACAGTTTTCCATAAGGATAAAGTGCAGCTTCGTCCACATCCTGCCTTTCTCCCTAAGGTGGTTTCTCCTTTTCATATCAACCAGGATATATTTCTCCCGGTCTTTCATCCTAAACCACATGCCACTCGCCAGGATCAACGTTTGCATTCTCTGGACGTACGCAGGGCACTGGCCTTCTATATTGACCGCACAAGGCACTTTAGAAAGACGACGCAACTCTTCGTTGCAGTGGCCGACCGAATGAAAGGCTCACCGGTCTCCTCACAACGCCTATCCTCCTGGATTACGTCTTGCATCCGGACTTGCTATGACCTGGCAGGTGTCTCAGCACCGCACCTCACCGCTCACTCCACGAGGGCCCAAGCTTCCTCGACGGCTTTCCTGGCGCAAGTTCTGATCCAGGACATTTGTAGAGCTGCGGTTTGGTCATCAGTCCACACGTTTACAGAGCACTATGCACTAGTGCAGCAGTCCAGGGACGATGCTGCCTTCGGATCAGCGGTTTTGCACACAGCAATGTCTCACTCCGACCCCACCACCTAAGTTGGGCTTGGGAGTCACCTAATGGAATGGATATGAGCAAGCACTCGAAGAAGAAAAGACGGTTACTCACCGTTGTAACTGTTGTTCTTCGAGATGTGTTGCTCATATCCATTCCAAACCCGCCCCCCGTCCCCACTGTCGGAGTAGCCGGCAAGAAGGAACTGAGGGGGCGCCGGGTCGGCTGGGGTATATATTCAGCGCCATGAAGGCGCCACTCTAGGGGGCTCCACAGCCGACCCGCCGGTGTTGCTAGGGTAGAAAATCTTCCAACGATCGTGCACGCGGCGCGCACACACACCTAATGGAATGGATATGAGCAACACATCTCGAAGAACAACAGTTACAACGGTGAGTAACCGTCTTTTCCAGGTGCCCTTAATTCCCGCTGATTCCTCGGGGCGTTTGAGTCTCTGACAGGTTCTCGTTCCCTTGCAGCAGGAGGACGTCACGGCCAAAAGTGATGCACCAGCTCCGCATCATCCGGCACTTGCGCCAGATTCCTGAGACACTGCAGGGGCTGTGCCTCTGAGGCCATCAGCAACTCCCGCTCCCTGCTGCAGGTACTGCTCTGGCTCACTGTAAATGGGGAGCTAGTGGAAGGGGAAATGGAGCCCCCTGGCACTCACTAAAAGGGAAAGTGGTGGATTCTCCATCTCTTGATGTCATTGAAGGAAGACTAGATGCCTTTCTGGAATGTGTGTGCCCAAAGAGTAACTATTGTACTATACAGGAAGCCTATGATATGCAGAGGCTTAGATTAGATGCTCTAAAGGTCCCTTGTGGCCATAAAGTCTACTAATTTTGGAAACACTGAGTGTAGCATTGGGAGCAGCCTGTGATGTTTTACTGTCTAGCCGGCTTGCTTCCTAGAATGAAGACGCATTGAGTGGGGTGATCCACAGAGAGTAGCTCAAACCTTCATAGTGTCAGGCCAGCAGCAGGACATTAGCACTTAAGGGTTTGATTGGTGGCAGTGATATCACAAAGGTCTTTTGCAGGATGTCAGCTTATTGGTCAAATGTGTTAGGGAGGTGGTGACCTCAGAGAGAGATGCTGACATCAGCCTGGCAGGACAGGAGCACAGGGCCAGGGAAACCTCAGAGACCCTGTGGCTTTGCTTCAGCAAGTCTCCTTCTCGGGGTCTTTCTTTGAGGACTGAGAGAGTATTAGGGTTCACGTACGTGAGTGCGTGCAGGAGCCTCTTTCGATTTTTCTCCTTTCCTTTTACTGATTTTACTAGAAAACAGACGTCCCTGTTTAGAAGGTAAGAGCCTCCAAGAGGTTTTGGCAGCTGCTCAGTCTGATCCACGTGGTGCCAGCTGAATTCTAGGCATGGAAAACAGTAGTTTAAGATGGCAGAATTTTATTCCATCCCTTGGATTTTGTGCCGTAGAATCACTGGGGACATTAGGGTTTGTCCTTTTTGTTTTACCTTTTCCTCCATCCCTCCTTCCTTTCTCTTCATCTCTTACTTCTTTTGTCCTTTCTCCTGTTCCTCGAAAACTGTGGGGTTGAAATAGTGTTTGGACTCCACTGACACTAGATGCTGCCATCCTGTGGCTTAGCATTAGTGTCTGGGATGACTTGGGTCAAGATCTCAACTTCCCCGCAACCCACTTCACTGCTGCCAGAATCCCTCCTGCCCCCCCTGCTAGAGCCGCCTCCCTGGCCAACCTGGGTGGGGGTGGAGAACAGTGTTTTTTTCATACATTCATAGATTATCGGACTGGAAGGGACCTCGAGAGGTCATCGAGTCCAGTCCCCTGCCCGCGTGGCAGGACCAAATACCATCTAGACCATCCCTGATAGACATTTATCTAACCTACTCTTAAATATCTCAAGAGATGGAGATTCCACAACCTCCCTCGGCAATTTATTCCAGTGTTTAACCACCCTGACAGTTAGGAACTTTTTCCTATTGTCCAACCTAGACCTCCCTTGCTGCATTTTAAACCCATTGCTTCTGGTTCTATCCTTAGAGGCGAAGGTGAACAAGTTTTCTCCCTCCTCCTTATGACACCCTTTTAAATACCTGAAAACTGCTATCATGTCTCCTCTCAGTCTTCTCTTTTCCAAACTAAACAAAGCCAATTCTTTCAGCCTTCCTTCATAGGTCATGTTCTCAAGACCTTTAATCATTCTTGTTGCTCTTCTCTGGACCCTTTCCAATTTCTCCACATCTTTTTTAAAATGCGGTGCCCAGAACTGGACACAATACTCCAGCTGAGGCCTAACCAGAGCAGAGTAGAGCGGAAGAATGACTTCTCGTGTCTTGCTCACAACACACCTGTTAATACATCCCAGAATCAGGTTTGCTTTTTTTGCAACAGCATCACACTGTTGACTCATATTTAGCTTGTGGTCCACTATAACCCCTAGATCCCTTTCTGCCGTACTCCTTCCTAGACAGTCTCTTCCCATTCTGTATGTGTGAAACTGATTGTTCCTTCCTAAGTGGAGCACTTTGCATTTGTCTTTGTTAAACTTCATCCTGTTTAACTCAGACCATTTCTCCAATTTGTCCAGATCATTTTGAATTATGACCCTGTCCTCCAAAGCAGTTGCAATCCCTCCCAGTTTAGTATCATCCGCAAACTTAATAAGCGTACTTTCTATGCCAATATCTAAGTCGTTGATGAAGATATTGAACAGCGCCGGTCCCAAAACAGACCCCTGCGATACCCCACTCGTTATGGCTTTCCAGCAGGATTGGGAACTATTAATAACAACTCTCTGAGTACGGTTATCCAGCCAGTTATGCACCCACCTTATAGTAGCCCCATCTAAATTGTATTTGCCTAGTTTATCAATAAGAATATCATGCGAGACCGTATCAAATGCCTTACTAAAGTCTAGGTATACCACATCCACAGCCTCACCCTTATCCACAAGGCTCGTTATCCTATCAAAGAAAGCTATCAGATTGGTTTGACATGATTTGTTCTTCACAAATCCATGCTGGCTGTTCCCTATCACCTTACCACCTTCCAAGTGTTTGCAGATGATTTCCTTAATTACTTGCTCCATTATCTTCCCTGGCACAGAAGTTAAACTCACTGGGGTCTGTAGTTTCCTGGGTTGTTTTTATTTCCCTTTTTATAGATGGGCACTATATTTGCCCTTTTCCAGTCTTCTGGAATCTCTCCCGTCTCCCATGATTTTCCAAAGATAATAGCTAGAGGCTCAGATACCTCCTCTATTAGCTCCTTGAGTATTCTAGGATGCATTTCATCAGGCCCGGGTGACTTGCAGGCATCTAACTTTTCTAAGTGATTTTTAACTTGTTCTTTTTTTATTTTATCTGCTAAACCTACCCCCTTCCCATTAGCATTCACTATGTTAGGCATTCCTTCAGACTTCTCGGTGAAGACCGAAACAAAGAAGTCATTAAGCATCTCCGCCATTTCCAAGTTTCCTGTTACTGTTTCTCCCTCTTCACTAAGCAGTGGGCCTACCCTGTCTTTGGTCTTCCTCTTGCTTCTAATGTATTGATAAAAAGTCTTCTTGTTTCCCTTTATTCCCGTAGCTAGTTTGAGCTCATTTTGTGCCTTTGCCTTTCTAATCTTGCCCCTGCATTCCTGTGTTGTTTGCCTATATTCATCCTTTGTAATCTGTCCCAGTTTCCATTTTTTATATGACTCCTTTTTATTTTTTAGATCATGCAAGATCTCATGGTTAAGCCAAGGTGGTCTTTTGCCACATTTTCTATCTTTCCTAACCAGCGGAATAGCTTGCTTTTGGGCCCTTAATAGTGTCCCTTTGAAAAACTGCCAACTCTCCTCAGTTGTTTTTCCCCTCAGTCTTGATTCCCATGGGACCTTACCTATCAGCTCTCTGAGCTTACCAAAATCTGCCTTCCTGAAATCCATTGTCTCTATTTTGCTGTTCTCCCTTCTACCCTTCCTTAGAATTGCAAACTCTATGATTTCATGATCACTTTCACCCAGGCTGCCTTCTACTTTCAAATTCTCAACGAGTTCCTCCCTATTTGTTAAAATCAAGTCTAGAACAGCTTCCCCCCAGTAGCTTTTTCAACCTTCTGAAATAAAAAGTTGTCTCCAATGCAGTCCAGGAATTTGTTGGATAGTCTGTGCCCCGCTGTGTTATTTTCCCAACATATAGCCGGATAGTTGAAGTCCCCCATCACCACCAAATCTTGGGCTTTGGATGATTTTGTTAGTTGCTTAAAAAAAGCCTCATCCACCTCTTCCACCTGGTTAGGTGGCCTGTAGTAGACTCCTAGCATGACATCTCCCTTGTTTTTTACCCCTTTTAGCCTAACCCAGAGACTCTCAACACTTCCGTCTCCTATGTCCATCTCTACCTCAGTCCAAGTGTGTACATTTTTAATATACAAGGCAACACCTCCTCCCTTTTTCCCCTGTCTATCCTTCCTGAGCAAGCTGTACCCATCCACACCAACATTCCAATCACGTGTATTATCCCACCAAGTTTCAGTAATGCCAACAATGTCATAGTTGTATTTATTTATTAGCACTTCCAGTTGTTCCTGCTTATTCCCCATACTTCTCGCATTTGTATATAGGCATCTAAGATACTGGTTTGATCTTTCCTCCCAGTTTTGTCCTGACCCTCCTTTCCCTCTGACAATATAGCCCACACTCCCTCTCGTTTTTGACCCATCTCCCCGGTCTCCATGTTCCCCACTTACCTGTGGGCTTTGCTCACCTGTCCCCGTCGAACCTAGTTTAAAGCCCTCCTCACTAGGTTAGCCAGTCTGTGTCCAAAGGTACTAATAACTTGAGCTGTGGTTTGGAGGTGGAACAGCTGTCAAGGGCACTGAGGGGGAGATAGCAGGAGCTCATCCTTCAAGGAGGGGGGTTGTCACTGGAGGTTACTAGAAAGGACAAGAAGACTCCATTCTGGGGTTCAGGAGGTGAATTTATCCCTCAGTGGTGGGCAGGTGATGGGTGGAAGTAGTGCTGGTTCCAGGTGCCCTTAATTCCCGCTGATTCCTCGGGGCGTTTGAGTCTCTGACAGGTTCTCGTTCCCTTGCAGCAGGAGGACGTCACGGCCAAAAGTGATGCACCAGCTGCGCATCATCCGGCACTTGCGCCAGATTCCTGAGACACTGCAGGGGCTGTTCCTCTGAGGCCATCAGCAACTCCCGCTCCCTGCTGCAGGTACTGCTCTGGCTCACTGTAAATGGGGAGCTAGTGGAAGGGGAAATGGAGCCCCCTGGCACTCACTAAAAGCGAAAGTGGTGGATTCTCCATCTCTTGATGTCATTGAAGGAAGACTAGATGCCTTTCTGCAATGTGTGTGCCCAAAAAGTAACTATTGTACTATACAGCAAGCCTATGGTATGCAAGGGGTTAGATGAGATGCTCTAAAGGTCTATTCTGGCCATAAAGTCCCCTAATTTTGGAAACACTGAGTGTAGCATTGGGAGCAGCCTCTGATGTTTTACCGTCTGGCTGGCTTACTTCCTAGAATGAACAGGCATTGAGTGGGGTGATCACAGAGAGTAGCTGAAACCTTCAAAGTGTCAGGCCAGCAGCAGGACATTAGCAATTCCGGGGAAGGGTGGGTGTGGCAGTGATATCACAAAGGCCTTTTGCAGGACGTCAGCCTATTGGTCAAAGGTGTTAGGGAGGTGGTGACCTCCGAGAGAGATGCTGACATCAGCCTGGCAGGACAGGAGCACAGGGCCAGGGAAACCTCAGAGACCCCTGTGGCTTTGCTTCAGCAAGTCTCCTTCTCGAGGTCTCTCTTTGAGGACTGAGAGAGTGTTAGGGTTGACGTATGTGAGTGTGAGCAGGAGCCTCTTTCGAGTTTTCTCCTTTCCTTTGACGGATTTTACTAGAAAACAGACGTCCCTATTTAGAAGGTAAGAGCCTCCAAGAGGTTTTGGAACCTGCTCAGTCTGATCCATCTGGTGCCAGCTGAATTCTAGGCATGGAAAACAGTAGTTCAAGGTGGCAGAATTTTAATCCCTCCCTGTAATTTTGTCTGGTAGAATCACTGGGGACATTAGGGTTTGTCCTTTTCGTTTTACCTTTTCCTCCATCCCTCCTTCCTTTCTCTTTATCTCTTACTTCTTTTGTCCTTTCTCTTGTTCCCCTCCCACCACCAGGAGTGGTATATGTGTGTGTGTGTGTGTGTGTGTTGCTGGGGGTGCTCTTCACCTCCCCTTGTTGGGAGTTGATCCAAAACTGTGTGGTTGAAATAGTGCTTGGACTCCACTGACACTAGATGATGCCATCGTGTGGTTTAGCATTAGTGTCTGGGATGACTTGGGGCAAGATCTCAACCTCCCCGCAACCCACTTCACTGCTGCCAGAATCCCTCCTGCTCCCCCTGCTAGAGCCGCCTCCCTGCCCAACCTGGGTGGGGGTGGAGAAGAGGGTTCTGATAACTTGAGCTGTGGTTTGGAGGTGGAACAGCTGTCAAGGGCACTGAGGGGGAGGTAGCAGGAGCTCACCCTACAAGGACGGGGGTTGGCACTGGAGATTACTAGAAAGGAGAAGACGACTCCATTCTGGGGTTCAGGAGGTGAATTCATCCCTCAGTGGTGGGCAGGTGCTGGGTGGAAATACTACTGGTTCCAGGTGTCCTTAATTGCCCCTGATTCCTCGGGGCATTTGAGTCTCTGAAAGGGTTCTCGTTCCCTTGCAGGAGGAGGACGTCACGGCCAAAGGGATACACCAGCTCCGCATCATCCGGCACTTACGCCATGTGCCTGAGACACTGCAGGGGCTGTTCCTCTGAGGCCTTAGCAACTCCCTCTCCCTACTGCAGGTACTGCTCTGGCTCACTGTAAATGGGGAGCTAGTGGAAGGGGAAATGGAGCCCCCTGGCACTCACTAAAAGGGAAAGTAGTGGATTCTCCAACTCTTGATGTCATTGATTGAAGACTAGATGCCTTTCTGGAATGTGTGTGCCCAAAAAGTAACTATTGTACTATACTGGAAGCCTATGATATGGAGGGGGTTAGATGAGATGCTGTAAAGGTCTCTTCTGGCCAGAAAGTCTCCTACCTTTGGAAACACTGAGTGTAGTATTGGGAGCAGCCTCTGATGTTTTACTGTCTAGCTAGCTTGCTTCCTAGAATGAAGACGAATTTTGTGGTGTGATCCACAGAGCGTAGCTCAAACCTTCAAAGTGTCAGGCCAGCAGCAGGACATTAGCACTTCCGGGGATGGGTGGGTGTGGCAGTGACATCACAAAGGCCTTTTCAGGACCTCAGCCTATTGGTCAAAGGTGTTAGGGAGGTGGTGACCTCCGAGAGAGATGCTGACATCAGCCAGGCAGGACAGGGGCTTAGGGCCAGGGAAACCTCAGAGACCCCTGTGACTTTCATAGAATCATAGAATCATAGAATATCAGGGTTGGAAGGGACCTCAAGAGGTCATCTACTCCAACCCCGTCCTCAAAGCAGGACCAATTCCCAACTAAATCATCCCAGCCAGGGCTTTGTCAAGCCGGGCCTTAAAAACCTCCAAGGAAGGAGACTCCACCACCTCCCTAGTTAACGCATTCCAGTGCTTCACCACCCTCCTAGTGAAATAGTGTTTCCTAATATCCAACCTGGACCTCCCCCACTGCAACTTGAGACCATTGCTCCTTGTTCTGTCATCTGCCACCACTGAGAACAACCGAGCTCCATCCTCTTTGGAACCCCCCTTCACGTAGTTGAAGGCTGCTGTCAAATCCCCCCTCATTCTTCTCTTCTGGAGACTAAACAATCCCAGTTCCCTCAGCCTCTCCTCATAAGTCATGTGCTCCAGACCCCTAATCATTTTTGTTGCTCTCCACTGGACTCTTTCCAATTTTTCCACATCCTTCTTGTAGTGTGGGGCCTGTCGGAGAAAAACAGAGTTCTCACTATTTGTTTAGGTACAGCAAGTCAGATGCTTTATTAACTCTCACAATTGCCCAGAGGGAGAGAGCTAAGCAGGTCTCTCCCAGGTAACTAATTACAGCAAGCATTTATACCTTTCATTACAGAAATAACGAGGGACAGCTGCGTTTTGTTTATACATAGGCCATCTTGATATCTCATTTCTTCACTTGTTTTGACTCTTGCCAACATACAATATTTTCTATACCTTATCTACACAAGGTCTTCTACACCTTATCTATACCAGGTCATAATGACTTCTTACACAGTTCTTTCTCACCCGCCTCACACATTCCTCGCTTCTACAAATCTCGCGTTATTAGGGTTACAGTTAGCCTAACTCTTGCTAACGAACTGTCATGCATTGCATCCCCTTCCTGTCAGCTCTTTCTCTGCTTCCACAGGCCCAAAACTGGACACAGTATTCCAGATGAGGCCTCACCAATGTCGAATAAAGGGGAACGATCACGTTCCTCGATCTGCTGGCAATGCCCCTACTTATACAGCCCAAAATGCCGTTAGCCTTCTTGGCAACAAGAGCACACTGTTGACTCATATCCAGCTTCTCGTCCACTGTGACCCCTAGGTCCTTTTCTGCAGAACTGCTACCTAGCCATTCGGTCCCTAGTCTGTAGCAGTGCATGGGATTCTTCCGTCCTAAGTGCAGGACTCTGCACTTGTCCTTGTTGAACTTCATCAGGTTTTTTTTGGCCCAATCCTCTAATTTGTCTAGGTCCCTCTGTATCCGATCCCTACTCTCTAGCGTATCTACCACGCCTCCTAGTTTAGTGTCATCTGCAAACTTGCTGAGAGTGCAGTCCACACCATCCTCCAGATCATTAATAAAGATATTAAACAAAACCGGCCCCAGGACCGACCCTTGGGGCACTACTCCGCTTGAAACCGGCTGCCGACTAGACATGGAGCCATTGATCACTACCCGTTGAGCCCGACGATCCAGCCAGCTTTCTATCCACCTTACAGTCCATTCATCCAGCCCATACTTCTTTAACTTGGTGGCAAGAATACTGTGGGAGAGCGTATCAAAAGCTTTGCTAAAGTCAAGGAATAACACATCCACTGCTTTCCCCTCATCCACAGAGCCAGTTATCTCATCATAGAAGGCAATTAGGTTAGTCAGGCACGACTTCCCCTTGGTGAATCCATGCTGACTGTTCCTGATCACTTTCCTCTCCTCTAAGTGTTTCATAATTGATTCCTTGAGGACCTGCTCCATGATTTTTCCAGGGACTGAGGTGAGGCTGACTGGCCTGTAGTTCCCCGGATCCTCCTCCTTCCCTTTTTTAAAGATGGGCACTACATTAGCCTTTTTCCAGTCATCCGGGACCTCCCTCGATCGCCATGAGTTTTCAAAAATAATGGCTAATGGCTGTGCAATCTCATCCGCCAAGTCCTTTAGCACCTTCGGATGCAGCGCATCCAGCCCCATGGAGTTGTGCACGTCCAGTTTTTCTAAATAGTCCCGAACCACTTCTTTCTCCACAGAGGGCTGGTCACCTTCTCCCCATATTGTGCTGCCCAGTGCAGCAGTCTGGGAGCTGACCTTGTTCGTGAAGACAGAGGCAAAAAAAGCATTGAGTACATTAGCTTTTTCCACATCCTCAGTCACTAGGTTGCCTCCCTCATTCAGTAAGGGGCCCACACTTTCCTTGACTTTCTTCTTGTTGCTAACATACCTGAAGAAACCCTTCTTGTTACTCTTAACATCTCTTGCTAGCTGCAACTCCAAGTGTGATTTGGCCTTCCTGATTTCACTCCTGCATGCCTGAGCAATATTTTTATACTCCTCCCTGGTCATTTGTCCAATCTTCCACTTCTTGTAAGCTTCTTTTTTGCGTTTAAGATCAGCAAGGATTTCACTGTTTAGCCAAGCTGGTCGCCTGCCATATTTACTATTCTTTCTACACATCGGGATGGTTTGTTCCTGCAACCGCAATAAGGATTCTTTAAAATACAGCCAGCTCTCCTGGACCCCTTTGCCCTTCATGTTATTCTCCCAGGGGATCCTGCCCATCTGTTCCCTGAGGGAGTCAAAGTCTGCTTTTCTGAAGTCCAGGGTCCGTATTCTGCTGCTCTCCTTTCTTCCTTGTGTCAGGATCCTGAACTCGACCATCTCATGGTCACTGCCTCCCAGGTTCCCATCCACTTTTGCTTCCCCTACTAATTCTTCCCTGTTTGTGAGCAGCAGGTCAAGAAAAGCTCTGCCCCTAGTTGGTTCCTCCAGCACTTGCACCAGGAAATTGTGCCCTACACGTTCCAAAAACTTCCTGGATTGTCTGTGCACCGCTGTATTGCTCTCCTAGCAGATATCAGGGTGGTTAAAGTCTCCCATGAGAACCAGGGCCTGCGATCTAGCAACTTCTGCTAGTTGCCAGAAGAAAGCCTCGTCCACCTCATCCCCCTGGTCTGGTGGTCTATACCAGACTCCAACCGTGACATCCCCCTTGTTGCTCACACTTCTCAACTTTATCCAGAGACTCTCAGGTTTTTCTACAGTTTCATACCGGACCTCTGAGCACTCATACTCCTCTCTTACATACAATGCAACTCCCCCACCTTTTCTGCCCTGCCTGTCCTTCCTGAACAGTTTATATCCATCCATGACAGTACTCCAGTCATGTGAGTTATCCCACCAAATGTCTGTTATTGCTTCAGCAAGTCTCCTTCTCGAGGTCTCTCTTTGAGGACTGAGAGAGTATTAGTGTTCACATGTGTGAGTGCGAGCAGGAGCCTCTTTGGAGTTTTCTCCTTTCCTTTGACGGATTTTACTAGAAAACAGACGTCCCTATTTAGAAGGTAAGAGCCTCCAAGAGGTTTTGGAACCTGCTCAGTCTGATCCATCTGGTGCCAGCTGAATTCTAGGCATGGAAAACACTAGGTTAAGGTGGCAGAATTTTATTCCCTCTGTGGGATTTTGTCCCGTAGAATCACAGGGGACATTAGTGTTTGTCATTTTCGTTTTATCTTTTCCTCCATACCTCCTTCCTTTCTCTTCATCTCTTACTTCTTTTGTCCTTTCTCCTGTTCACCTGCCACCACCAGGAGTGGGGTGTGTGTGTGTGTGTTGCTGGGGGTGCTCTTCACCTCCCCTTGTGGGAAGTTGATCCAAAACTGTAAGGTTGAAATAGTGCTTGAACTCCAATGACACTAGATGCTGCCATCCTGTGGCTTAGCATTAGTGTTTGGGATGATTGGGGCAAGATCTCAACCTCCCCGCAACCCACTTCACTGCTGGCAGAATCCCTCCTGCCCCCCCTGCTAGAGCCGCCTCCCTGCCCAACCTGGGTGGGGGTGGAGAAGAGGGTTCTGATAACTTGAGCTGTGGTTTGGAGGTGGAACAGCTGTCAAGGGCACTGAGGGGGAAGTAGCAGGATCTCATCCTTCAAGGAGGGGGGTTGGCACTGGAGGTTACTAGAAAGGACAAGAAGACTCCATTCTGGGGTTCAGGAGGTGAATTCATCCCTCAGTGGTGGGGAGGTGCTGGGTGGAAATACTGCTGGTTCCAGATGCCCTTAATTCCCCCTGATTCCTCGGGGCGTTTGAGTCTTTGACAGGTTCTCGTTCCCTTGCAGCAGGAGGACGTCATGGCCAGAGTGATGCACCAGCTCTGCATCATCCGGCACTTGTGCCAGGTGCCTTAGACACTGCAGGGGCTGTGCCTCTGACGCCTTCAGCAACTCCCGCTCCCTGCTGCAGGTACTGCTCTGGCTCACTGTAAATGGGGAGCTAGTGGAAGGGGAAATGGAGCCCCCTGACACTCAGTAAAAGGGAAAGTGGTGGATTCTCCATCTCTTGATGTCATTTCATGAAGACTAGATGCCTTTCTGGAATGTGTGTGCCCAAAAAGTACCTATTGTACTATACAGGAAGCCTATGATATGCAGGGGGTTAGATGAGATGTTCTAAAGGTCTCAGAGAGTAGCTGAAACCTTCAAAGTGTCAGGCGAGCAGCAGGACATTAGCACTTCAGGGGATGGGTGGGTGTGGCAGTGACATCACAAAGGCCTTTTGCAGTGTAGTAGTTTCGGGGTGGGGCTCGTCCCTTCCTGGGGTACCTGGGAGCCAGGCCGCCCCGCTACAAAGCGAATAACAGTTAGGGCCCAGACCTTTGGGTAGGGGCTGAGCACACAATTAGCAGTTCGGCGCTCAGGCCTTTGTGCAGGGACTGAGCACACAATCAACAGTTCAGAGCTCAGGCCCTTATGCAGGGACTGAGCACACAATCAACAGCTCCGGCCCTGGGTCAGGGCGGGGAACAAACCAGTAGTCAGTCAGCGGCCCAGGCCTTGTAGCAGGAGCTGGGTCAGTTTGGGTTAGCCCAGGCCCTAGGTCAGGGCGGGGCAGCAAACCAATCGTCAGTCAGAGGCCCAGGCCCCTTGGACAAGGAGGAGGAGAGACTGCCACCCAGCACGGGGTGGCAGGGGGGAACACAGGCCCACCCACTCCACTGTGTTCCAGCCCGGGGCCCTATCCGCAGCAGTCCGTCTGCCGTGCAGTCAGTGGGGATCCTGACCGCAACACACTGACATGGGTTCGGGGTCTGCTATCCCCGGGCCACTTCCCATCTCCTCCTCCATGGGTACCTGTTCCTCCTGAGTTCCATCTGCTGGGTCGCAGATCATGGGCTCCTCCGGGCCCCGAGCAGCAGGTAGGTCTGTCACTCCCTCTGGGCCCTTGGCGGGGGAAGCTCAGACCGTTCCTCAGGATACCGGGCTCTCGGCAGGCTCAGGTCCGCGGGAGCTCGGGCACCAGCGTCTGTCCTCTCCCGCTGCCGGCCAGCTACTGAGCGCTGTGGCTTGGCCTTTATACTTCCTGTCCCGCCCCTTGACTTCCGGGGGGTGGGGACAGGCTGCGGTGGCCTTGACTTCCTGGGGCGCCTGGGAGCCAGGCCGCCCCGCTACATGCAGTATCTCAGCGTATTGGTCAAAGGTGTTAGGGAGGTGGTGACCTCAGAGAGAGATGCTGACATCAGTCAGGGGCGCAGGGACAGGGAAACCTCAGAGACCCCTGTGGCTTTGCTTTAGCAAGTCTCCTTCTCGAGGTCTCTCTTTGAGTACTGAGAGAGTATTAGGGTTCACGTATGTGAGTGCGAGCAGGAGCCTCTTTCGAGTTTTCTCCTTCCCTTTTACTGATTTTACTAGAAAACAGACGTCCCTGTTTAGAAGGTAAGAGCCTCCAAGAGGTTTTTGAACCTGCTCAGTCTGATCCACCTGGTGCCCGTTGAATTCTAGGCATGGAAAACACTAGTTCAAGGTGACAGAATTTTGTAGTCCACACGGGATTTTGTCCCGTGGAATCACTGGGGACATTAGGGTTTGTCCTTTTCATTTTACCTTTTCCACCATCCCTCCTTCCTTTCTCTTCATCTCTTACTTCTTTTGTCCTTTCTCCTGTTCCCCTCCCACCACCAGGAGTGGTGTGTGTGTGTGTGTGTGTGTGTGTGTGTGTGTGTGTGTGTGTGTTGCTGGGGGTGATCTTCACCTCCTCTTGTGGGAAGTTCATCCAAAACTGTGGGGTTGAAATAGTGCTTGGACTCCACAGACACTAGATGCTGCCATCCTGTGGCTTAGCGTTAGTGTCTCGGATGACTTGGGCAAGATCTCAACCTCCCCGCAACCCACTTCACTGCTGCCAGAATCCCTCCTGCCCCCACTGCTAGACCCGCCTCCCAGCCCAACCTTGGTGGGGGTCTAGAAGAGGTTTCTGATGACTTAAGCTGTGGTTTGGAGGTGGAACAGCTGTCAAGGACACTGAGGGGGAGGTAGCAGGAGCTCACCCTAGAAGGAGGGGGATTGGCACTGGAGGTTACTAGAAAGGACAAGAAGACTCCATTCTGGGTTTCAGGAGGTGAATTTATCCCTCAGTGTTGGGCAGGTGCTGAGTGGAAATACTGCTGGTTCCAGGTGCCCTTAATTCCCCCTGATTCCTCGGAGCCTTTGAGTCTGACTGGTTCTCATTCCCTTGCAGCAGGAGGGCGTCACGGCCAAAGTGAGGCACCAGCTCCGCATCATCCATCACTTGCGCCAGGTGCCAGAGACACTGCAGGGGTTGTGCCTCTGAGGCCTTCAGCAACTCCCGCTCCCTGCTGCAGGTACTGCTCTGTCTCACTGTAAATGGGGAACTAGTGGAAGGGGAAATGGAGCCCCCTGGCACTCACTAAAAGGGAAAGTGGTGGATTCTCCATCTCTTGATGTCATTGAATGAAGACTAGATGCCTTTCTGGAATGTGTGTGCCCAAAAAGTAACTATTGTACTATACAGGAGGCCTATGATATGCAGGGGCTTAGATGAGATGCTCTAAAGGTCTCTTGTGGCCAAAAAGTCTACAAATTTTGGAAACACTGAGTGTACTATTGGGAGCAGCCTGTGATGTTTTACTGTCTAGCCGGCTTGCTTCCTAGAATGAAGACGCATTGAGTGGGGTGATCCACAGAGAGTACCTGTGTCAAGGCTGTATCCCCACTTTGAAGTTTAGGGTACAAATGTAGGGGCCTGCATGAAAACTTCTAAGCTTAACCACCATCCCAAGGCTAATTTCCTCCCCTGGGTAGCCTTGAGAAACCTTTCACCAATTCCCTGGTGAATACAGATCCAACCCCCTTGGATCTTAAAACAAGGAGAAATTAACCATTCCCCTCCTTCCTCCCACCAACTCCTGGTGAATCAAGATCCAAAGTCCTTGGATCTTAAAACAAGGAAAAATCAATCAGGTTCTTATAAATAAGGCTTTTAATTAAAGAAAAAGGTAAAAATCATCTCTGTAAAATCAGTATGGAAATTAACCTTACAGGGTAATCAAACTTAAAGAGCTCAGAGGACTCCCCTCTAGTCTTAGGTTCAAAGTACAGCAAACAAAGATAAACACTCTAGTAAAAGGTACATTTACAAGTTGAGAAAACAAAGGAAAACTAACACGCCTTGTTTGAAATAGGAGAGACTTGTTTAGAAAGATGTGGAGAACCTGGATTGATGTCTGGTCCCTCTCAGTCCCGAGGGCGAACACCCACACAAACAAAAGCCTTCCCCTCCCCAAGATTTGAAAGTATCTTGTCCCCTTATTGGTCCTTTAGGTCAGATGCCAGCCAGGTTACCTGAGCTTCTTAACCCTTTACAGGGAAAAGGATTTTGGAGTCTCTGGCCAGGAGGGATTTTATAATACTGTACACAGGACAGCTGTTACCCTTCCCTTTATAGTTATGACAACCTCAAACCTTCAAAGTGTCAGGCCAGCAGCAGGACATTAGCACTTGAGGGTTTGGTTGGGTGTGGCAGTGACATCACAAAGGCCTTTTGCAGGATGTCAGCTTATTGGTCAAATGTGTTAGGGAGGTGGTGACCTCAGAGAGAGATGCTGACATCAGCCTCGCAGGACAGGAGCACAGGGCCAGGGAAACCTCAGAGACCCCTGTGGCTTTGCTTCAGCAAGTCTCCTTCTCGAGGTCTCTCTTTGAGGACTGAGAGAGTATTAGGGTTCACGTACGTGAGTGCGTGCAGGAGCCTCTTTCGAGTTTTCTCCTTTCCTTTTACTGATTTTACTAGAAAACAGACGTCCCTGTTTAGAAGGTAAGAGCCTCCAAGATGTTTTGGCAGCTGCTCAGTCTGATCCATCTGGTGCCAGCTGAATTCTAGGCATGGAAAACAGTAGTTTAAGATGGCAGAATTTTATTCCATCCCTTGGATTTTGTGCCGTAGAATCACTGGGGACATTAGGGTTTGTCCTTTTTGTTTTACCTTTTCCTCCATCCCTCCTTCCTTTCTCTTCATCTCTTACTTCTTTTGTCCTTTCTCCTGTTCCTCAAAAACTGTGGGGTTGAAATAGTGTTTGGACTCCACTAACACTAGATGCTGCCATCCTGTGGCTTAGCATTAGTGTCTGGGATGACTTGGGTCAAGATCTCAACTTCCCCGCAACCCACTTCACTGCTGCCAGAATCCCTCCTGCCCCCCCTGCTAGAGCCGCCTCCCTGGCCAACCTGGGTGGGGGTGGAGAACAGTGTTTTTTTCATACATTCATAGATTATCGGACTGGAAGGGACCTCGAGAGGTCATCGAGTCCAGTCCCCTGCCCGCGTGGCAGGACCAAATACCATCTAGACCATCCCTGATAGACATTTATCTAACCTACTCTTAAATATCTCAAGAGATGGAGATTCCACAACCTCCCTCGGCAATTTATTCCAGTGTTTAACCACCCTGACAGTTAGGAACTTTTTCCTAATGTCCAACCTAGACCTCCCTTGCTGCATTTTAAACCCATTGCTTCTGGTTCTATCCTTAGAGGCTAAGGTGAACAAGTTTTCTCCCTCCTCCTTATGACACCCTTTTAAATACCTGAAAACTGCTATCATGTCTCCTCTCAGTCTTCTCTTTTCCAAACTAAACAAAGCCAATTCTTTCAGCCTTCCTTCATAGGTCATGTTCTCAAGACCTTTAATCATTCTTGTTGCTCTTCTCTGGACCCTTTCCAATTTCTCCACATCTTTTTTAAAATGCGGTGCCCAGAACTGGACACAATACTCCAGCTGAGGCCTAACCAGAGCAGAGTAGAGCGGAAGAATGACTTCTCGTGTCTTGCTCACAACACACCTGTTAATACATCCCAGAATCAGGTTTGCTTTTTTTGCAACAGCATCACACTGTTGACTCATATTTAGCTTGTGGTCCACTATAACCCCTAGATCCCTTTCTGCCGTACTCCTTCCTAGACAGTCTCTTCCCATTCTGTATGTGTGAAACTGATTGTTCCTTCCTAAGTGGAGCACTTTGCATTTGCATTTGTTAAACTTCATCCTGTTTAACTCAGACCATTTCTCCAATTTGTCCAGATCATTTTGAATTATGACCCTGTCCTCCAAAGCAGTTGCAATCCCTCCCAGTTTGGTATCATCCGCAAACTTAATAAGCGTACTTTCTATGCCAATATCTAAGTCGTTGATGAAGATATTGAACAGCGCCGGTCCCAAAACAGACCCCTGCGATACCCCACTCGTTATGGCTTTCCAGCAGGATTGGGAACTATTAATAACAACTCTCTGAGTACGGTTATCCAGCCAGTTATGCACCCACCTTATAGTAGCCCCATCTAAATTGTATTTGCCTAGTTTATCAATAAGAATATCATGCGAGACCGTATCAAATGCCTTACTAAAGTCTAGGTATACCACATCCACAGCCTCACCCTTATCCACAAGGCTCGTTATCCTATCAAAGAAAGCTATCAGATTGGTTTGACATGATTTGTTCTTCACAAATCCATGCTGGCTGTTCCCTATCACCTTACCACCTTCCAAGTGTTTGCAGATGATTTCCTTAATTACTTGCTCCATTATCTTCCCTGGCACAGAAGTTAAACTCACTGGGGTCTGTAGTTTCCTGGGTTGTTTTTATTTCCCTTTTTATAGATGGGCACTATATTTGCCCTTTTCCAGTCTTCTGGAATCTCTCCCGTCTCCCATGATTTTCCAAAGATAATAGCTAGAGGCTCAGATACCTCCTCTATTAGCTCCTTGAGTATTCTAGGATGCATTTCATCAGGCCCGGGTGACTTGCAGGCATCTAACTTTTCTAAGTGATTTTTAACTTGTTCTTTTTTTATTTTATCTGCTAAACCTACCCCCTTCCCATTAGCATTCACTATGTTAGGCATTCCTTCAGACTTCTCGGTGAAGACCGAAACAAAGAAGTCATTAAGCATCTCCGCCATTTCCAAGTTTCCTGTTACTGTTTCTCCCTCTTCACTAAGCAGTGGGCCTACCCTGTCTTTGGTCTTCCTCTTGCTTCTAATGTATTGATAAAAAGTCTTCTTGTTTCCCTTTATTCCCGTAGCTAGTTTGAGCTCATTTTGTGCCTTTGCCTTTCTAATCTTGCCCCTGCATTCCTGTGTTGTTTGCCTATATTCATCCTTTGTAATCTGTCCCAGTTTCCATTTTTTATATGACTCCTTTTTATTTTTTAGATCATGCAAGATCTCATGGTTAAGCCAAGGTGGTCTTTTGCCACATTTTCTATCTTTCCTAACCAGCGGAATAGCTTGCTTTTGGGCCCTTAATAGTGTCCCTTTGAAAAACTGCCAACTCTCCTCAGTTGTTTTTCCCCTCAGTCTTGATTCCCATGGGACCTTACCTATCAGCTCTCTGAGCTTACCAAAATCTGCCTTCCTGAAATCCATTGTCTCTATTTTGCTGTTCTCCCTTCTACCCTTCCTTAGAATTGCAAACTCTATGATTTCATGATCACTTTCACCCAGGCTGCCTTCTACTTTCAAATTCTCAACGAGTTCCTCCCTATTTGTTAAAATCAAGTCTAGAACAGCTTCCCCCCAGTAGCTTTTTCAACCTTCTGAAATAAAAAGTTGTCTCCAATGCAGTCCAGGAATTTGTTGGATAGTCTGTGCCCCGCTGTGTTATTTTCCCAACATATAGCCGGATAGTTGAAGTCCCCCATCACCACCAAATCTTGGGCTTTGGATGATTTTGTTAGTTGTTTAAAAAAAGCCTCATCCACCTCTTCCACCTGGTTAGGTGGCCTGTAGTAGACTCCTAGCATGACATCTCCCTTGTTTTTTACCCCTTTTAGCCTAACCCAGAGACTCTCAACACTTCCGTCTCCTATGTCCATCTCTACCTCAGTCCAAGTGTGTACATTTTTAATATACAAGGCAACACCTCCTCCCTTTTTCCCCTGTCTATCCTTCCTGAGCAAGCTGTACCCATCCACACCAACATTCCAATCACGTGTATTATCCCACCAAGTTTCAGTGATGCCAACAATGTCATAGTTGTATTTATTTATTAGCACTTCCAGTTGTTCCTGCTTATTCCCCATACTTCTCGCATTTGTATATAGGCATCTAAGATACTGGTTTGATCTTTCCTCCCAGTTTTGTCCTGACCCTCCTTTCCCTCTGACAATATAGCCCACACTCCCTCTCGTTTTTGACCCATCTCCCCGGTCTCCATGTTCCCCACTTACCTGTGGGCTTTGCTCACCTGTCCCCGTCGAACCTAGTTTAAAGCCCTCCTCACTAGGTTAGCCAGTCTGTGTCCAAAGGTACTAATAACTTGAGCTGTGGTTTGGAGGTGGAACAGCTGTCAAGGGCACTGAGGGGGAGATAGCAGGAGCTCATCCTTCAAGGAGGGGGGTTGTCACTGGAGGTTACTAGAAAGGACAAGAAGACTCCATTCTGGGGTTCAGGAGGTGAATTTATCCCTCAGTGGTGGGCAGGTGATGGGTGGAAGTAGTGCTGGTTCCAGGTGCCCTTAATTCCCGCTGATTCCTCGGGGCGTTTGAGTCTCTGACAGGTTCTCGTTCCCTTGCAGCAGGAGGACGTCACGGCCAAAAGTGATGCACCAGCTCCGCATCATCCGGCACTTGCGCCAGATTCCTGAGACACTGCAGGGGCTGTGCCTCTGAGGCCATCAGCAACTCCCGCTCCCTGCTGCAGGTACTGCTCTGGCTCACTGTAAATGGGGAGCTAGTGGAAGGGGAAATGGAGCCCCCTGGCACTCACTAAAAGGGAAAGTGGTGGATTCTCCATCTCTTGATGTCATTGAAGGAAGACTAGATGCCTTTCTGGAATGTGTGTGCCCAAAGAGTAACTATTGTACTATACAGGAAGCCTATGGTATGCAAGGGGTTAGATGAGATGCTCTAACGGTCTCTTCTGGCCATAAAGTCCCCTAATTTTGGAAACACTGAGTGTAGCATTGGGAGCAGCCTCTGATGTTTTACCGTCTAGCCGGCTTGCTTCCTAGAATGAACAGGCATTGAGTGGGGTGATCCACAGAGAGTAGCTGAAACCTTCAAAGTGTCAGGCCAGCAGCAGGACATTAGCACTTCCGGGGAAGGGTGGGTGTGGCAGTGATATCACAAAGGCCTTTTGCAGGACGTCAGCCTATTGGTCAAAGGTGTTAGGGAGGTGGTGACCTCCGAGAGAGATGCTGACATCAGCCTGGCAGGACAGGAGCACAGGGCCAGGGAAACCTCAGAGACCCCTGTGGCTTTGCTTCAGCAAGTCTCCTTCTCGAGGTCTCTCTTTGAGGACTGAGAGAGTGTTAGGGTTGACATATGTGAGTGTGAGCAGGAGCCTCTTTCGAGATTTCTCCTTCCTTTTGACGGATTTTACTAGAAAACAGACGTCCCTATTTAGAAGGTAAGAGCCTCCAAGAGGTTTTGGAACCTGCTCAGTCTGATCCATCTGGTGCCAGCTGAATTCTAGGCATGGAAAACAGTAGTTTAAGATGGCAGAATTTTATTCCCTCCCTGTAATTTTGTCTGGTAGAATCACTGGGGACATTAGGGTTTGTCCTTTTTGTTTTACCTTTTCCTCCATCCCTCCTTCCTTTCTCTTCATCTCTTACTTCTTTTGTCCTTTCTCTTGTTCCCCTCCCACCACCAGGAGTGGTGTGTGTGTGTGTCTGTGTGTGTATTGCTGGGGGTTCTCTTCAGCTCTCCTTGTGGGAAGTTCCTCTAAAACTGTGGGGTTGAAATAGTGCTTGGACTCCACTGACACAAGATGCTGCCATCCTGTGTCTTAGCATTAGTGTCTGGGATGACTTGGGGCAAGATCTCAACCTCCCCTCAACCTCTTCACTTCTGGCAGAATTCCTTCCGGCCCCCCCGCTAGAGCCGCCTCCATGCCCAACCTGGTTGGGGGTGGAGAAGAGGGTTCTGATAACTTGAGGTTTGGTTTGGAGGTGGAACAGCTGTCAAGAACACTGAGTGGGAGGAAGCAGGAGCTCACCCTAGAAGGAGGGGGGTTGGCACTGGAGGTTACTAGAAAGGACAAGAAGACTCCATTCTGGGGTTCAGGAGGTGAATTCATCCCTCAGTGGTGGGCAGGTGCTGAGTGGAAATACTGCTGGTTCCAGGTGCCCTTAATTCCCCCTGATTCCTCGGGGCGTTTGAGTCTCTGACAGGTTCTCGTTCCCTTGCAGGAGGAGGACGTCACGGCCAAAGTGATGCACCCGCATTATCCGCCACTTGCGCCAGGTGCCTGAGACACTGCAGGGGCTGCGCCTCTGAGGCCTTCAGCATCTCCTGCTCCCTGCTGCAGGTACTGCTCTGTCTCCCTGTAAATGGCGAGCTAGTGGAAGGCGAAATGGAGCCCCCTGGCACTCACTAAAAGGGAAAGTGATGGATTCTCCATCTCTTGATGTCATTGAATGAAGACTAGATACCTTTCTGGAATGTTTGTGCCCAAAAAGTAACTATTGTACTATACAGGAAGCCCATGATATGCAGGGGCTTAGATTAGATGCTCTAAAGGTCTCTTCTGGCCATAAAGTGTAGTAATTTTGGAAACACGGAGTGTAGCATTGGGAGCAGCCTCTGATGTTTTACTGTCTAGCCGGCTTGCTTCCTAGAATGAAGACGCATTGACTGGGGTGATCCACACAGAGTAGCTCAAACCTTCAAAGTGTCAGGCCAGCACCAGGACATTAGCACTTCAGGGTTTGGTTGGGTGTGGCAGTGACATCACAAAGGCCTTTTGCAGGACGTCAGCTTATTGGTCAAATGTGTTAGGGAGGTGGTGACCTCAGAGAGAGATGCTGACGTCAGAGAGAGATGCTGACATGAGGGCCAGGGAAAGCTCAGAGACCGCTCTGGCTTTGCTTCAGCAAGTCTCCTCCTTGAGGTCTCTCTGTGAGGAAAGTAAGTGCCTCGGAGAGGTTTGTATCCTGTTCAGTCTGATCCACCTGGTGCCAGCTGAATTCTAGGCATGGAAAACACTAGTTCAAGGTGGCAGAATTTTATTCCCTCCCTGTGATTTTGTCCCGTAGAATCACTGGGGACATTAGTGTTTGTCCTTTTCGTTTTACCTTTTCCTCCCTCCCTCCTTCCTTTCTCTTCATCTCTTACTTCTTTTGTCCTTTCTCCTGTTCCCCTCCCACCACCGGGAGTGGTTTGTGTGTGTGTGTGTGTGTTTGTGTGTTGCTGGGGGTGCTCTTCACCTCCCTTTGTGGGGAGTTCATCCAAACCTGTGTGGTTGAAATAGTGCTTGGACTCCACTGACACTAGATGCTGCCATCGTGTGGATTAGCATTGGTGTCTGGGATGACTTGGGGCAAGATCTCAACCTCCCCGGAACCCACTTCACTGCTGGCAGAATCCCTCCTGCCACCCCTGCTAGAGCCGCCTCCCTGGCCAACCTGGGTGGGGGTGGAGAAGAGGGTTCTGATAACTTGAGCTGTGGTTTGGTGGTGGAACATCTGTCAAGGGCACTGAGAGGGAGGTAGCAGCAGCTCACCCTTCAAGGAGGGGATTTAGCACTGGAGGTTACTAGAAAGGACAAGAAGACTCCATTCTGGGGTTCAGGAGGTGAATTCATCCCTCAGTGGTGGGCAGGTGCTGAGTGGAAATACTGCTGGTTCCCGGTGTCCTTAATTCCCCCTGATTCCTTGGGGCGTTTGAGTCTCTGACAGGTTCTCGTTCCCTTGCAGGAGGAGGACGTCACGGCAAAAGTGATGCACCCGCATCATCCGCCACTTGCGCCAGGTGCCTGAGACACTGCATGGGTTGTTCCTCTGAGTCTTTCAGCAACTCCCGCTCCCTGCTGCAGGTACTGCTCTGTCTCACTGTAAATGGGGAACTAGTGGAAGGGGAAATGGAGCCCCCTGGCACTCACTAAAAGGGAAAGTGGTGGATTCTCCATCTCTTGATGTCATTGAATGAAGACTAGATGCCTTTCTGGAATGTGTGTGCCCAAAAAGTAACTATTGTACTATACAGGAGGCCTATGATATGCAGGGGCTTAGATGAGATGCTCTAAAGGTCTCTTGTGGCCATAAAGTCTACAAATTTTGGAAACACTGAGTGTAGTATTGGGAGCAGCCTGTGATGTTTTACTGTCTAGCCGGCTTGCTTCCTAGAATGAAGACGCATTGAGTGGGGTGATCCACAGAGAGTACCTGTGTCAAGGCTGTATCCCCACTTTGAAGTTTAGGGTACAAATGTAGGGGCCTGCATGAAAACTTCTAAGCTTAACCACCATCCCAAGGCTAATTTCCTCCCCTGGGTAGCCTTGAGAAACCTTTCACCAATTCCCTGGTGAATACAGATCCAAACCCCTTGGATCTTAAAACAAGGAGAAATAAACCATCCCCCCTCCTTCCTCCCACCAACTTCTGGTGAATACAGATCCAACCCCCTTGGATCTAAAAGAAGGAGAAATTAACCATTCCCCTCCTTCCTCCCACCAACTCCTGGTGAATCAAGATCCAAACTCCTTGGATCTTAAAACAAGGAAAAATCAATCAGGTTCTTAAAAATAAGGCTTTTAATTAAAGAAAAAGGTAAAAATCATCTCTGTAAAATCAGTATGGAAATTAACCTTACAGGGTAATCAAACTTAAAGAGCTCAGAGGACTCCCCTCTAGTCTTAGGTTCAAAGTACAGCAAACAAAGATAAACACTCTAGTAAAAGGTACATTTACAAGTTGAGAAAACAAAGGAAAACTAACACGCCTTGTTTGAAATAGGAGAGACTTGTTTAGAAAGATGTGGAGAACCTGGATTGATGTCTGGTCCCTCTCAGTCCCGAGGGCGAACACCCACACAAACAAAGAACACAAACAAAAGCCTTCCCCTCCCCAAGATTTGAAAGTATCTTGTCCCCTTATTGGTCCTTTAGGTCAGATGCCAGCCAGGTTACCTGAGCTTCTTAACCCTTTAGAGGGAAAAGGATTTTGGAGTCTCTGGCCAGGAGGGATTTTATAGTACTGTACACAGGACAGCTGTTACCCTTCCCTTTATAGTTATGACAACCTCAAACCTTCAAAGTGTCAGGCCAGCAGCAGGACATTAGCACTTCAGGGTTTGGTTGGGTGTGTCAGTGACATCACAAAGGCCTTTTGCAGGATGTCAGCTTATTGGTCAAATGTGTTAGGGAGGTGGTGACCTCAGAGAGAGATGCTGACATCAGCCTGGCAGGACAGGAGCACAGGGCCAGGGAAACCTCAGAGACCCTGTGGCTTTGCTTCAGCTAGTCTCCTTCTCGGGGTCTTTCTTTGAGGACTGAGAGAGTATTAGGGTTCACGTACGTGAGTGCGTGCAGGAGCCTCTTTCGAGTTTTCTCCTTTCCTTTTACTGATTTTACTAGAAAACAGACGTCCCTGTTTAGAAGGTAAGAGCCTCCAAGAGGTTTTGGCAGCTGCTCAGTCTGATCCACGTGGTGCCAGCTGAATTCTAGGCATGGAAAACAGTAGTTTAAGATGGCAGAATTTTATTCCATCCCTTGGATTTTGTGCCGTAGAATCACTGGGGACATTAGGGTTTGTCCTTTTTGTTTTACCTTTTCCTCCATCCCTCCTTCCTTTCTCTTCATCTCTTACTTCTTTTGTCCTTTCTCCTGTTCCTCGAAAACTGTAGGGTTGAAATAGTGTTTGGACTCCACTAACACTAGATGCTGCCATCCTGTGGCTTAGCATTAGTGTCTGGGATGACTTGGGGCAAGATCTCAACTTCCCCGCAACCCACTTCACTGCTGCCAGAATCCCTCCTGCCCCCCCTGCTAGAGCCGCCTCCCTGGCCAACCTGGGTGGGGGTGGAGAACAGTGTTGTTTTTCATACATTCATAGATTATCGGACTGGAAGGGACCTCGAGAGGTCATCGAGTCCAGTCCCCTGCCCGCATGGCAGGACCAAATACCATCTAGACCATCCCTGATAGACATTTATCTAACCTACTCTTAAATATCTCAAGAGATGGAGATTCCACAACCTCCCTCGGCAATTTATTCCAGTGTTTAACCACCCTGACAGTTAGGAACTTTTTCCTAATGTCCAACCTAGACCTCCCTTGTTGCACTTTAAACCCATTGCTTCTGGTTCTATCCTTAGAGGCTAAGGTGAACAAGTTTTCTCCCTCCTCCTTATGACACCCTTTTAAATACCTGAAAACTGCTATCATGTCTCCTCTCAGTCTTCTCTTTTCCAAACTAAACAAAGCCAATTCTTTCAGCCTTCCTTCATAGGTCATGTTCTCAAGACCTTTAATCATTCTTGTTGCTCTTCTCTGGACCCTTTCCAATTTCTCCACATCTTTTTTAAAATGCGGTGCCCAGAACTGGACACAATACTCCAGCTGAGGCCTAACCAGAGCAGAGTAGAGCGGAAGAATGACTTCTCGTGTCTTGCTCACAGCACACCTGTTAATACATCCCAGAATCAGGTTTGCTTTTTTTGCAACAGCATCACACTGTTGACTCATATTTAGCTTGTGGTCCACTATAACCCCTAGATCCCTTTCTGCCGTACTCCTTCCTAGACAGTCTCTTCCCATTCTGTATGTGTGAAACTGATTGTTCCTTCCTAAGTGGAGCACTTTGCATTTGTCTTTGTTAAACTTCATCCTGTTTAACTCAGACCATTTCTCCAATTTGTCCAGATCATTTTGAATTATGACCCTGTCCTCCAAAGCAGTTGCAATCCCTCCCAGTTTGGTATCATCCGCAAACTTAATAAGCGTACTTTCTATGCCAATATCTAAGTCGTTGATGAAGATATTGAACAGCGCCGGTCCCAAAACAGACCCCTGCGATACCCCACTCGTTATGGCTTTCCAGCAGGATTGGGAACTATTAATAACAACTCTCTGAGTACGGTTATCCAGCCAGTTATGCACCCACCTTGGGCTTTGGATGATTTTGTTAGTTGCTTAAAAAAAGCCTCATCCACCTCTTCCACCTGGTTAGGTGGCCTGTAGTAGACTCCTAGCATGACATCTCCCTTGTTTTTTACCCCTTTTAGCCTAACCCAGAGACTCTCAACACTTCCGTCTCCTATGTCCATCTCTACCTCAGTCCAAGTGTGTACATTTTTAATATACAAGGCAACACCTCCTCTCTTTTTCCCCTGTCTATCCTTCCTGAGCAAGCTGTACCCATCCACACCAACATTCCAATCATGTGTATTATCCCACCAAGTTTCAGTGATGCCAACAATGTCATAGTTGTATTTATTTATTAGCACTTCCAGTTCTTCCTGCTTATTCCCCATACTTCTCGCATTTGTATATAGGCATCTAAGATACTGTTTTGATGTTTCCTCACAGTTTTGTCCTTACCCTCCTTTCCCTCTGACAATATAGCCCACACTCCCTCTCGTTTTTGACCCATCTCCCCGGTCTCCATGTTCCCCACTTACCTGTGGGCTTTGCTCACCTGTCGCCGTCGAACCTAGTTTAAAGCCCTCCTCCCTAGGTTAGCCAGTCTGTCTCCAAAGATACTAATAACTTGAGCTGTGGTTTGGAGGTGGAACAGCTGTCAAGGGCACTGAGGGGGAGATAGCAGGAGCTCATCCTTCAAGGAGGGGGGTTGGCACTGGAGGTTACTAGAAAGGACAAGAAGACTCCATTCTGGGGTTCAGGAGGTGAATTTATCCCTCAGTGGTGGGCAGGTGATGGGTGGAAGTAGTGCTGGTTCCAGGTGCCCTTAATTCCCGCTGATTCCTCGGGGCGTTTGAGTCTCTGACAGGTTCTCGTTCCCTTGCAGCAGGAGGACGTCACGGCCAAAAGTGATGCACCAGCTCCGCATCATCCGGCACTTGCGCCAGATTCCTGAGACACTGCAGGGGCTGTGCCTCTGAGGCCATCAGCAACTCCCGCTCCCTGCTGCAGGTACTGCTCTGGCTCACTGTAAATGGGGAGCTAGTGGAAGGGGTAATGGAGCCCCCTGGCACTCACTAAAAGGGAAAGTGGTGGATTCTCCATCTCTTGATGTCATTGAAGGAAGACTAGATGCCTTTCTGCAATGTGTGTGCCCAAAGAGTAACTATTGTACTATACAGCAAGCCTATGGTATGCAAGGGGTTAGATGAGATGCTCTAAAGGTCTCTTCTGGCCATAAAGTCCCCTAATGTTGGAAACACTGAGTGTAGCATTGGGAGCAGCCTCTGATGTTTTACCGTCTAGCCGGCTTGCTTCCTAGAATGAACAGGCATTGAGTGGGGTGATCCACAGAGAGTAGCTGAAACCTTCAAAGTGTCAGGCCAGCAGCAGGACATTAGCACTTCCGGGGAAGGGTGGGTGTGGCAGTGATATCACAAAGGCCTTTTGCAGGATGTCAGCCTATTGGTCAAAGGTGTTAGGGAGGTGGTGACCTCCGAGAGAGATGCTGACATCAGCCTGGCAGGACAGGAGCACAGGGCCAGGGAAACCTCAGAGACCCTGTGGCTTTGCTTCAGCAAGTCTCCTTCTCGGGGTCTTTCTTTGAGGACTGAGAGAGTGTTAGGGTTGACGTATGTGAGTGTGAGCAGGAGCCTCTTTCGAGTTTTCTCCTTTCCTTTTGACGGATTTTACTAGAAAACAGACGTCCCTATTTAGAAGGTAAGAGCCTCCAAGAGGTTTTGGAACCTGCTCAGTCTGATCCATCTGGTGCCAGCTGAATTCTCGGCATGGAAAACAGTAGTTTAAGATGGCAGAATTTTATTCCCTCCCTGGGATTTTGTCCCGTAGAATCACTGGGGACATTAGGGTTTGTCCTTTTCGTTTTACCTTTTCCTCCATCCCTCCTTCCTTTCTCTTCATCTCTTACTTCTTTTGTCCTTTCTCCTGTTCCCCTTTCACCACCAGGAGTGGTGTGTGTGTGTGTGTGTTTGTGTGTGTGTGTGTGTGTGTGTGTGTGTGTGTGTGTGTGTGTGTGTGTTGCTGGGGGTGCTCTTCACCTCCCCTTGTGGGGAGTTCATCCAAAACTGTATGGTTGAAATAGTGCTTGGACTCCACTGACACTAGATGCTGCCATCCTGTGGCTTAGCATTAGTGTCTGGGATGACTTGGGGCAAGATCTCAACCTCCCCTCAACCCACTTCACTTCTGGCAGAATCCCTCCTGCCCCCCCGCTAGAGCCGCCTCGATGCCTAACCTGGTTGGGGGTGCAGAAGAGGGTTCTGATAACTTGAGGTTTGGTTTGGAGGTGGAACAGCTGTGAAGAACACTGAGGGGGAGGTAGCAGGAGCTAATCCTACAAGGAGGGGGGTTGGCACTGGAGGATACTAGAAAGGACAAGAAGACTCCATTCTGGGGTTCAGGAGGTGAATTCATCCCTCAGCGGTGTGCAGGTGATGGGTGGAAGTAGTGCTGGTTCCAGGTGCCCTTAATTCCCGCTGATTCCTCGGGGCGTTTGAGTCTCTGACAGGTTCTCGTTCCCTTGCAGCAGGAGGACGTCACGGCCAAAGCGATGCACCAGCTCCGCATCATCCGGCACTTGCGCCAGATTCCTGAGACACTGCAGGGGCTGCGCCTCTGAGGTCATCAGCAACTCCCGCTCCCTGCTGCAGGTACTGCTCTGGCTCACTGTAAATGGGGAGCTAGTGGAAGGGGAAATGGAGCCCCCTGGCACTCACTAAAAGGGAAAGTGGTGGATTCTCCATCTCTTGATGTCATTGAAGGAAGACTAGATGCCTTTCTGGAATGTGTGTGCCCCAAAAGTAACTATTGTACTATACAGCAAGCCTATGATATGCAGGGGGTTAGATGAGATGCTCTAAAGGTCTCTTCTGGCCATAAAGTCTACTAATTTTGGAAACACTGAGTGTAGCATTGGGAGCAGCCTCTGATGTTTGTTTTACTGTCTAGCCCGCTTGCTTCCTAGAATGAGGATGCATTGAGTGGGGTGATCCACAGAGAGTAGCTCAAACCTTCAAAGTGTCAGGCCAGTAGCAGGACATTAGCACTTTAGGGTTTGGTTGGGTGTGGCAGTGATATCACAAAGGCCTTATCCTGGACCTCAGCCTATGGGTCAAAGGTGTTAGGGAGGTGGTTACCTGAGAGAGAGATGCTGACATCAGCCAGGCAGGACAGGAGCGCAGGGCCAGGGAAACCTCAGAGACCCCTTTGGCTTTGCTTTAGCAAGTCTCCTTCTCGAGGTCTCCCTTTTTAGGACTCAGAGAGTATTAGGGTTCAAGTATGTGAGTGCGAGGAGGAACCTCTTTCGAGTTTCTCCTTTTATTGATTTTACTAGAAAACAGACGTGCCTGTTGAGAAGGTAAGAACCTTGGAGAGGTTTTTAATCTCCTCAGTCTGCAGTCTGATCCATCTGGTGCCAGCTGAATTCTAGGCATGGAAAACACTAGTTCAAGGTGGCAGAATTTTATAGCCCACCTGGGATTTTGTGCCGTAGAATCACTGGGGACATTAGGGTTTGTCCTTTTCGTTTTACCTTTTCCTCCATCCCTCCTTGCTTTCTCTTGTTCCCCTCCCACCACCAGGAGTGGTGTGTGTGTGTGTGTTGCTGGGGGTGCTCTTCACCTCCCCTTGTGGGAAGTTGACACTGCAAGGGCTGTGCCTCTGTGGACATCAGCAACTCCCACTCCCTGCTGCAGGTACTGCTCTGGCTCACTGTAAAAGGGGATGCTAGTGGAAGGGGAAATGGAACCCCCTGGCACTCACCAAAAGGGAAAGTGGTGGATTCTCCATCTCTTGATGTCATTGAATGAAGACTAGATGCCTTTCTGGAATGTGTGTGCCCAAAGAGTAACTATTGTACTATACAGGAAGCCTATGATATGCAGGGGCTTAGATTAGATGCTCTAAAGGTCCCTTGTGGCCATAAAGTCTACTAATTTTGGAAACACTGAGTGTAGCATTGGGAGCAGCCTCTGATGTTTTACTGTCTAGCCCACTTGCTTCCTAGAATGAAGACGCATTGAGTGGGGTGATCCACAGAGAGTAGCTCAAACCTTCATAGTGTCAGGCCAGCAGCAGGACATTAGCACTTAAGGGTTTGATTGGTGGCAGTGATATCACAAAGGTCTTTTGCAGGACCTCAGCATATTGGTCAAAGGTGTTAGGGAGGTGGTAACCTCAGAGAGAGATGCTGCCATCAGCGAGGCAGGACAGGGGCGCATGGCCAGGGAAACCTCAGAGACCCCTGTGGCTTTGCTTCAGCAAGTCTCCTTCTCGAGGTTTCTCTTGAGGACTGAGAGAGTATTAGGATTCACGTATTTGAGTGAGAGCAGGAGCCTCTTTCGAGTTGTCTCCTTTCCTTTTACTGATTTTACTAGAAAACAGACATCCCTGTTTAGAAAGTAAGAGCCTCCAAGAGGTTTTGGAACCTGCTCAGTCTGATCCATCTGGTGCCAGCTGAGTTCTAGGCATGGAAAACACTAGTTCAAGGTGGCAGAATTTTAATCCCTCCCTGTAATTTTGTCTGGTAGAATCACTGGGGACATTAGGGTTTGTCCTTTTGGTTTACCTTTTCCTCCATCCCTCCTTCCTTTCTCTTCATCTCTTACTTCTTTTGTCCTTTCTCTTGTTCCCCTCACACCACCGGGAGTGGTTTGTGTGTGTGTGTGTGTGTGTGTGTGTGTGTGTGTGTGTTGCTGGGGGTGCTCTTCACCTCCCTTTGTGGGGAGTTCATCCAAACCTGTGTGGTTGAAATAGTGCTTGGACTCCACGGACACTAGATGCTGCCATCGTGTGGATTAGCATTGGTGTCTGGGATGACTTGGGGCAAGATCTCAACCTCCCTGCAACCTACTTCACTGCTGTCAGAATCCCTCCTGCACACCCTGTTAGAGCCGCCTCCCAGCCCAACCTGTGTCGGGGTGGAGAAGAGGGTTCTGATGACTTGAGCTGTGGTTTGGAGGTGGAATATCTGTGAAGGGCACTGAGCAGGAGGTAGCAGGAGCTCACCCTACAAGGAGGGGGGTTGGCTCTGGAGGTTTCTAGAAAGGACAATAAGACTCCATTCTGGGGTTCAGGAGGTGAATTCATCCCTCTGTGGTGGGCAGGTGCTGAGTGGAAATACTGCTGATTCCCGGTGCCCTTAATTCCCCCTGATTCCTCGGGGCGTTTGAGTCTCTGACAGGTTCTCGTTCCCTTGCAGCAGGAGGACGTCATGGCCAAAGCTATGCACCAGCTCCGCATCATCCATCACTTGCGCCAGGTGCCTGAGACACTGCAGGGGTTGTGCCTCTGAGGCCATCAGCAACTCCCGCTCCCTGCTGCAGGTACTGCTTTGGTTTACTGTAAATGGGGAGCTAGTGGAAGGGGAAATGGAGCCCCCTGGCCCTCACTAAATGGGAAAGTGGTGGATTCTCCATCTCTTGATGTCATTTAATGAAGACTAGATGCCTTTCTGGAATGTGTTTTCTAAGAAAGTAACTGTTGTGCTCTACAGGAAGCCTATGATATGCAGAGGGTTAGATGAGATGCTCTAAAGGTCTCTTGTGGCCATAAAGTCTCCTAATTTTGGAAACACTGAGTGTAGCATTGGGAGCAGCCCCTGATGTTTTAGTGTCTAGCCGGCTTGCTTCCTAGAATGAAGACGCATTGAGTGGGGTGATCCACACAGAGTAGCTCAAACCTTCAAAGTGTCAGGCCAGCAGCAGGACATTAGCACTTCCGGGGATGGGTGGGTGTGGTAGTGACATCACAAAGGCCTTTTCAGGACCTCAGCCTATTGGTCAAAGGTGTTAGGGAGGTGGTGACCTCCGAGAGAGATGCTGACATCAGCCAGGCAGGACAGGAGCTTAGGGCCAGGGAAACCTCAGACACCCCTGTGACTTTCATAGAATCATAGAATCATAGAATATCAGGGTTGGAAGGGACCTCAAGAGGTCATCTAGTCCAACCCCCTCCTCAAAGCAGGACCAATTCCCAACTAAATCATCCCAGCCAGGGCTTTGTCAAGCCGGGCCTTAAAAACCTCCAAGGAAGGAGACTCCACCACCTCCCTAGGTAACGCATTCCAGTGCTTCACCACCCTCCTAGTGAAATAGTGTTTCCTAATATCCAACCTGGACCTCCCCCACTGCAACTTGAGACCATTGCTCCTTGTTCTGTCATCTGCCACCACTGAGAACAACCAAGCTCCATCCTCTTTGGAACCCCCCTTCACGTAGTTGAAGGCTGCTATCAAATCCCCCCTCATTCTTCTCTTCTGGAGACTAAACAATCCCAGTTCCCTCAGCCTCTCCTCAAAAGTCATGTGCTCCAGACCCCTAATCATTTTTGTTGCTCTCCGCTGGACTCTTTCCAATTTTTCCACATCCTTCTTGTAGTGTGGGGCCTGTCGGAGAAAAACAGAGTTCTCACTATTTGTTTAGGTACAGCAAGTCAGATGCTTTATTAACTCTCACAATTGCCCAGAGGGAGAGAGCTAAGCACGTCTCTCCCAGGTAACTAATTACAGCAAGCATTTATACCTTTCATTACAGAAATAACGAGGGACAGCTGCGTTTTGTTTATACATAGGCCATCTTGATATCTCATTTCTTCACTTGTTTTGACTCTTGCCAACATACAATATTTTCTATACCTTATCTACACAAGGTCTTCTACACCTTATCTATACCAGGTCATAATGACTTCTTACACAGTTCTTTCTCACCCACCTCACACATTCCTCGCTTCTACAAATCTCGCGTTATTAGGGTTACTGTTAGCCTAACTCTTGCTAACGAACTGTCATTCATTGCATCCCCTTCCTGTCAGCTCTTTCTCTGCTTCCACAGGCCCAAAACTGGACACAGTATTCTAGATGAGGCCTCACCAATGTCGAATAAAGGGGAACGATCACGTTCCTCGATCTGCTGGCAATGCCCCTACTTATACAGCCCAAAATGCCGTTAGCCTTCTTGGCAACAAGAGCACACTGTTGACTCATATCCAGCTTCTCGTCCACTGTGACCCCTAGGTCCTTTTCTGCAGAACTGCTACCTAGCCATTCGGTCCCTAGTCTGTAGCAGTGCATGGGATTCTTCCGTCCTAAGTGCAGGACTCTGCACTTGTCCTTGTTGAACTTCATCAGTTTTTTTTTGGCCCAATCCTCTAATTTGTCTAGGTCCCTCTGTATCCGATCCCTACCCTCTAGCGTATCTACCACGCCTCCTAGTTTAGTGTCATCTGCAAACTTGCTGAGAGTGCAGTCCACACCATCCTCCAGATCATTAATAAAGATATTAAACAAAACCGGCCCCAGGACCGACCCTTGGGGCACTACTCCGCTTGAAACCGGCTGCCGACTAGACATGGAGCCATTGATCACTACCCGTTGAGCCCGACGATCCAGCCAGCTTTCTATCCACCTTACAGTCCATTCATCCAGCCCATACTTCTTTAACTTGGTGGCAAGAATACTGTGGGAGAGCGTATCAAAAGCTTTGCTAAAGTCAAGGAATAACACATCCACTGCTTTCCCCTCATCCACAGAGCCAGTTATCTCATCGTAGAAGGCAATTAGGTTAGTCAGGCACGACTTCCCCTTGGTGAATCCATGCTGACTGTTCCTGATCACTTTCCTCTCCTCTAAGTGTTTCATCATTGATTCCTTGAGGACCTGCTCCATGATTTTTCCAGGGACTGAGGTGAGGCTGACTGGCCTGTAGTTCCCCGGATCCTCCTCCTTCCCTTTTTTAAAGATGGGCACGACATTAGCCTTTTTCCAGTCATCCGGGACCTCCCTCGATCGCCATGAGTTTTCAAAAATAATGGCTAATGGCTGTGCAATCTCATCCGCCAACTCCTTTAGCACCCTCGGATGCAGCGCATCCAGCCCCATGGAGTTGTGCACGTCCAGTTTTTCTAAATAGTCCCGAACCACTTCTTTCTCCACAGAGGGCTGGTCACCTTCTCCCCATATTGTGCTGCCCAGTGCAGCAGTCTGGGAGCTGACCTTGTTCGTGAAGACAGAGGCAAAAAAAGCATTGAGTACATTAGCTTTTTCCACATCCTCGGTCACTAGGTTGCCTCCCTCATTCAGTAAGGGGCCCACACTTTCCTTGACTTTCTTCTTGTTGCTAACATACCTGAAGAAACCCTTCTTGTTACTCTTAACATCTCTTGCTAGCTGCAACTCCAAGTGTGATTTGGCCTTCCTGATTTCACTCCTGCATGCCTGAGCAATATTTTTATACTCCTCCCTGGTCATTTGTCCAATCTTCCACTTCTTGTAAGCTTCTTTTTTGCGTTTAAGATCAGCAAGGATTTCACTGTTTAGCCAAGCTGGTCGCCTGCCATATTTACTATTCTTTCTACACATCGGGATGGTTTGTTCCTGCAACCGCAATAAGGATTCTTTAAAATACAGCCAGCTCTCCTGGACCCCTTTGCCCTTCATGTTATTCTCCCAGGGGATCCTGCCCATCTGTTCCCTGAGGGAGTCAAAGTCTGCTTTTCTGAAGTCCAGGGTCCATATTCTGCTGCTCTCCTTTCTTCCTTGTGTCAGGATCCTGAACTCGACCATCTCATGGTCACTGCCTCCCAGGTTCCCATCCACTTTTGCTTCCCCTACTAATTCTTCCCTGTTTGTGAGCAGCAGGTCAAGAAAAGCTCTGCCCCTAGTTGGTTCCTCCAGCACTTGCACCAGGAAATTGTGCCCTACACGTTCCAAAAACTTCCTGGATTGTCTGTGCACCGCTGTATTGCTCTCCTAGCAGATATCAGGGTGATTAAAGTCTCCCATGAGAACCAGGGCCTGCGATCTAGCAACTTCTGCTAGTTGCCAGAAGAAAGCCTCGTCCACCTCATCCCCCGGGTCTGGTGGTCTATACCAGACTCCAACCACGACATCCCCCTTGTTGTTCACACTTCTCAACTTTATCCAGAGACTCTCAGGTTTTTCTACAGTTTCATACCGGACCTCTGAGCACTCATACTCCTCTCTTACATACAATGCAACTCCCCCACCTTTTCTGCCCTGCCTGTCCTTCCTGAACAGTTTATATCCATCCATGACAGTACTCCAGTCATGTGAGTTATCCCACCAAGTGTCTGTTATTGCTTCAGCAAGTCTCCTTCTCGAGGTCTCTCTTTGAGGACTGAGAGAGTATTAGTGTTCACATGTGTGAGTGCGAGCAGGAACCTCTTTGGAGTTTTCTCCTTTCCTTTGACGGATTTTACTAGAAAACAGACGTCCCTATTTAGAAGGTAAGAGCCTCCAAGAGGTTTTGGAAGCTGCTCAGTCAGGTCCATCTGGTGCCAGCTGAATTCTAGGCATGGAAAACACTAGTTTAAGGTGGCAGAATTTTATTCCCTCTGTGGGACTTTGTCCCGTAGAATCACAGGGGACATTAGTGTTTCTCATTTTCGTTTTACCTTTTCCTCCATCCCCCCTTCCTTTCTCTTCATATCTTACTTCTTTTGTCCTTTCTCCTTTCCTTTTCTCCATCTCCTGATGTCATTTCATGAAGACTAGATGCCTTTCTGGAATGTGTGTGCCCAAAAAGTAACTATTGTACTATACAGGAGGCCTATGATATGCAGGGGCTTAGATGAGATGCTCTAAAGGTCTCTTGTGGCCATAAAGTCTACAAAGTTTGGAAACAGTAGTATTGGGAGCAGCCTCTGATGTTTTACTGTCTAGCCGGCTTGCTTCCTAGAAAGAAGACGCATTGAGTCGGGTGATCCACAGAGAGTACCTGTGTCAAGGCTGAATGCCCACTTTGAAGTTTAGGGTACAAATGTAGGGGCCTGCATGAAAACTTCTAAGCTTAACCACCATCCCAAGGCTAATTTCCTCCCCTGGGTAGCCTTGAGAAACCTTTCACCAATTCCCTGGTGAATACAGATCCAACCCCCTTGGATCTTAAAACAAGGAGAAATTAACCATCCCCCCTCCTTCCTCCCACCAACTCCTGGTGAATCAAGATCCAAACTCCTTGGATCTTAAAACAAGGAAAAATCAATCAGGTACTTAAAAATAAGGCTTTTAATTAAAGAAAAAGGTAAAAATCATCTCTGTAAAATCAGTATGGAAATTAACCTTACAGGGTAATCAAACTTAAAGAGCTCAGAGGACTCCCCTCTAGTCTTAGGTTCAAAGTACAGCAAACAAAGATAAACACTCTAGTAAAAGGTACATTTACAAGTTGAGAAAACAAAGGAAAACTAACACGCCCTGTTTGAAATAGGAGAGACTTGTTTAGAAAGATGTGGAGAACCTGGATTGATGTCTGGTCCCTCTCAGTCCCGAGGGCGAACACCCACACAAACAAAGAACACAAACAAAAGCCTTCCCCTCCCCAAGATTTGAAAGTATCTTGTCCCCTTATTGGTCCTTTAGGTCAGATGCCAGCCAGGTTACCTGAGCTTCTTAACCCTTTACAGGGAAAAGGATTTTGGAGTCTCTGGCCAGGAGGGATTTTATAGTACTGTACACAGGACAGCTGTTACCCTTCCCTTTATAGTTATGACAACCTCAAACCTTCAAAGTGTCAGGCCAGCAGCAGGACATTAGCACTTCAGGGTTTGGTTGGGTGTGGCAGTGACATAACAAAGGCCTTTTGCAGGATGTCAGCTTATTGGTCAAATGTGTTAGGGAGGTGGTGACCTCAGAGAGAGATGCTGACATCAGCCTGGCAGGACAGGAGCACAGGGCCAGGGAAACCTCAGAGACCCCTGTGGCTTTGTTTCAGCTAGTCTCCTTCTCGGGGTCTTTCTTTGAGGACTGAGAGAGTATTAGGGTTCACGTACGTGAGTGCGTGCAGGAGCCTCTTTCGAGTTTTCTCCTTTCCTTTTACTGATTTTACTAGAAAACAGACGTCCCTGTTTAGAAGGTAAGAGCCTCCAAGAGGTTTTGGCAGCTGCTCAGTCTGATCCACGTGGTGCCAGCTGAATTCTAGGCATGGAAAACAGTAGTTTAAGATGGCAGAATTTTATTGCATCCCTTGGATTTTGTGCCGTAGAATCACTGGGGACATTAGGGTTTGTCCTTTTTGTTTTACCTTTTCCTCCATCCCTCCTTCCTTTCTCTTCATCTCTTACTTCCCTGATAGACATTTATCTAACCTACTCTTAAATATCTCAAGAGATGGAGATTCCACAACCTCCCTCGGCAATTTATTCCAGTGTTTAACCACCCTGACAGTTAGGAACTTTTTCCTAATGTCCAACCTAGACCTCCCTTGCTGCATTTTAAACCCATTGCTTCTGGTTCTATCCTTAGAGGCGAAGGTGAACAAGTTTTCTCCCTCCTCCTTATGACACCCTTTTAAATACCTGAAAACTGCTATCATGTCTCCTCTCAGTCTTCTCTTTTCCAAACTAAACAAAGCCAATTCTTTCAGCCTTCCTTCATAGGTCATGTTCTCAAGACCTTTAATCATTCTTGTTGCTCTTCTCTGGACCCTTTCCAATTTCTCCACATCTTTTTTAAAATGCGGTGCCCAGAACTGGACCCAATACTCCAGCTGAGGCCTAACCAGAGCAGAGTAGAGCGGAAGAATGACTTCTCGTGTCTTGCTCACAACACACCTGTTAATACATCCCAGAATCAGGTTTGCTTTTTTTGCAACAGCATCACACTGTTGACTCATATTTAGCTTGTGGTCCACTATAACCCCTAGATCCCTTTCTGCCGTACTCCTTCCTAGACAGTCTCTTCCCATTCTGTATGTGTGAAACTGATTGTTCCTTCCTAAGTGGAGCACTTTGCATTTGTCTTTGTTAAACTTCATCCTGTTTAACTCAGACCATTTCTCCAATTTGTCCAGATCATTTTGAATTATGACCCTGTCCTCCAAAGCAGTTGCAATCCCTCCCAGTTTGGTATCATCCGCAAACTTAATAAGCGTACTTTCTATGCCAATATCTAAGTCGTTGATGAAGATATTGAACAGCGCCGGTCCCAAAACAGACCCCTGCGATACCCCACTCGTTATGGCTTTCCAGCAGGATTGGGAACTATTAATAACAACTCTCTGAGTACGGTTATCCAGCCAGTTATGCACCCACCTTATAGTAGCCCCATCTAAATTGTATTTGCCTAGTTTATCAATAAGAATATCATGCGAGACCGTATGAAATGCCTTACTAAAGTCTAGGTATACCACATCCACAGCCTCACCCTTATCCACAAGGCTCGTTATCCTATCAAAGAAAGCTATCAGATTGGTTTGACATGATTTGTTCTTCACAAATCCATGCTGGCTGTTCCCTATCACCTTACCACCTTCCAAGTGTTTGCAGATGATTTCCTTAATTACTTGCTCCATTATCTTCCCTGGCACAGAAGTTAAACTCACTGGGGTCTGTAGTTTCCTGGGTTGTTTTTATTTCCCTTTTTATAGATGGGCACTATATTTGCCCTTTTCCAGTCTTCTGGAATCTCTCCCGTCTCCCATGATTTTCCAAAGATAATAGCTGGAGGCTCAGATACCTCCTCTATTAGCTCCTTGAGTATTCTAGGATGCATTTCATCAGGCCCGGGTGACTTGCAGGCATCTAACTTTTCTAAGTGATTTTTAACTTGTTCTTTTTTTATTTTATCTGCTAAACCTACCCCCTTCCCATTAGCATTCACTATGTTAGGCATTCCTTCAGACTTCTCGGTGAAGACCGAAACAAAGAAGTCATTAAGCATCTCCGCCATTTCCAAGTTTCCTGTTACTGTTTCTCCCTCTTCACTAAGCAGTGGGCCTACCCTGTCTTTGGTCTTCTTCTTGCTTCTAATGTATTGATAAAAAGTCTTCTTGTTTCCCTTTATTCCCGTAGCTAGTTTGAGCTCATTTTGTGCCTTTGCCTTTCTAATCTTGCCCCTGCATTCCTGTGTTGTTTGCCTATATTCATCCTTTGTAATCTGTCCCAGTTTCCATTTTTTATATGACTCCTTTTTATTTTTTAGATCATGCAAGATCTCATGGTTAAGCCAAGGTGGTCTTTTGCCACATTTTCTATCTTTCCTAACCAGCGGAATAGCTTGCTTTTGGGCCCTTAATAGTGTCCCTTTGAAAAACTGCCAACTCTCCTCAGTTGTTTTTCCCCTCAGTCTTGATTCCCATGGGACCTTACCTATCAGCTCTCTGAGCTTACCAAAATCTGCCTTCCTGAAATCCATTGTCTCTATTTTGCTGTTCTCCCTTCTACCCTTCCTTAGAATTGCAAACTCTATGATTTCATGATCACTTTCACCCAGGCTGCCTTCTACTTTCAAATTCTCAACGAGTTCCTCCCTATTTGTTAAAATCAAGTCTAGAACAGCTTCCCCCCTAGTAGCTTTTTCAACCTTCTGAAATAAAAAGTTGTCTCCAATGCAGTCCAGGAATTTGTTGGATAGTCTGTGCCCCGCTGTGTTATTTTCCCAACATATAGCCGGATAGTTGAAGTCCCCCATCACCACCAAATCTTGGGCTTTGGATGATTTTGTTAGTTGCTTAAAAAAAGCCTCATCCACCTCTTCCACCTGGTTAGGTGGCCTGTAGTAGACTCCTAGCATGACATCTCCCTTGTTTTTTACCCCTTTTAGCCTAACCCAGAGACTCTCAACACTTCCGTCTCCTATGTCCATCTCTACCTCAGTCCAAGTGTGTACATTTTTAATATACAAGGCAACACCTCCTCCCTTTTTCCCCTGTCTATCCTTCCTGAGCAAGCTGTACCCATCCACACCAACATTCCAATCATGTGTATTATCCCACCAAGTTTCAGTAATGCCAACAATGTCATAGTTGTATTTATTTATTAGCACTTCCAGTTCTTCCTGCTTATTCCCCATACTTCTCGCATTTGTATATAGACATCTAAGATACTGGTTTGATCTTTCCTCCCAGTTTTGTCCTGACCCTCCTTTCCCTCTGACAATATAGCCCACACTCCCTCTCGTTTTTGACCCATCTCCCCGGTCTCCATGTTCCCCACTTACCTGTGGGCTTTGCTCACCTGTCCCCGTCGAACCTAGTTTAAAGCCCTCCTCACTAGGTTAGCCAGTCTGTGTCCAAAGGTATTAATAACTTGAGCTGTGGTTTGGAGGTGGAACAGCTGTCAAGGGCACTGAGGGGGAGATAGCAGGAGCTCATCCTTCAAGGAGGGGGGTTGTCACTGGAGGTTACTAGAAAGGACAAGAAGACTCCATTCTGGGGTTCAGGAGGTGAATTCATCCCTCAGCGGTGGGCAGGTGGTGGGTGGAAATACTGCTGGTTCCAGGTGCCCTTAATTCCCCCTGATTCCTCGGGACCTTTGAGTCTCTGACAGGTTCTCGTTCCCTTGCAGCAGGAGGACGTCACGGCCAAAGTGATGCACCAGCTCCGCATCATCCGGCACTTGCGCCAGGTGCCTGAGACACTGCAGGGGCTGTTCCTCTGAGGCCTTCAGCAACTCCTGCTCCCTGCTGCAGGTACTGCTCTGGCTCACTGTAAATGGTGAGCTAGTGGAAGAGGAAATGGAGCCCCCTGGCCCTCACTAAAAGGGAAAGTGGTGGATTCTCCATCTCTTGATGTCATTGAATGAAGACTAGATGCCTTTCTGGAATGTGTGTGCCCAAAGAGTAACTATTGTACTATACAGGAGGCCTATGATATGCAGCGGGTTAGATTAGATGCTCTAAAGGTCTCTTCTGACCATAAAGTCTACTAATTTTGGAAACACTGAGTGTAGCATTGGGTGCAGGCTCTGATGTTTTACTGTCTAGCCCGCTTGCTTCCTAGAATGAGGATGCATTGAGTGGGGTGATCCACAGAGAGTAGCTCAAACCTTCAAAGTGTCAGGCCAGTAGCAGGACATTAGCACTTTAGGGTTTGGTTGGGTGTGGCAGTGATATCACAAAGGCCTTATCCTGGACCTCAGCCTATGGGTCAAAGGTGTTAGGGAGGTGGTTACCTGAGAGAGAGATGCTGACATCAGCCAGGCAGGACAGGAGCGCAGGGCCAGGGAAACCTCAGAGACCCCTTTGGCTTTGCTTTAGCAAGTCTCCTTCTCGAGGTCTCCCTTTTTAGGACTCAGAGAGTATTAGGGTTCAAGTATGTGAGTGCGAGGAGGAACCTCTTTCGAGTTTCTCCTTTTATTGATTTTACTAGAAAACAGACGTGCCTGTTGAGAAGGTAAGAACCTTGGAGAGGTTTTTAACCTGCTCAATCTGCAGTCTGATCCATCTGGTGCCAGCTGAATTCTAGGCATGGAAAACAGTAGTTCAAGGTGGCAGAATTGTATAGCCCACCTGGGATTTTGTGCCGTAGAATCACTGGGGACATTAGGGTTTGTCCTTTTCATTTTACCTTTTCCTCCATCCCTCCTTGCTTTCTCTTGTTCCCCTCCCACCACCAGGAGTGGTGTGTGTGTGTGTGTGTTGCTGGGGGTGCTCTTCACCTCCCCTTGTGGGAAGTTGACACTGCAAGGGCTGTGCCTCTGTGGACATCAGCAACTCCCACTCCCTGCTGCAGGTACTGCTCTGGCTCACTGTAAATGGGGTGCTAGTGGAAGGGGAAATGGAACCCCCTGGCACTCACTAAAAGGGAAAGTGGTGGATTCTCCATCTCTTGATGTCATTGAAGAAGACTAGATGCCTTTCTGGAATGTGTGTGCCCAAAGAGTAACTATTGTACTATACAGGAAGCCTATGATATGCAGGGGCTTAGATTAGATGCTCTAAAGGTCCCTTGTGGCCATAAAGTCTACTAATTTTGGAAACACTGAGTGTAGCATTGGGAGCAGCCTCTGATGTTTTACTGTCTAGCCCACTTGCTTCCTAGAATGAAGACGCATTGAGTGGGGTGATCCACAGAGAGTAGCTCAAACCTTCATAGTGTCAGGCCAGCAGCAGGACATTAGCACTTAAGGGTTTGATTGGTGGCAGTGATATCACAAAGGTCTTTTGCAGGATGTCAGCTTATTGGTCAAATGTGTTAGGGAGGTGGTGACCTCAGAGAGAGATGCTGACATCAGCCTGGCAGGCCAGGAGCACAGGGCCAGGGAAACCTCAGAGACCCTGTGGCTTTGCTTCAGCAAGTCTCCTTCTCGGGGTCTTTCTTTGAGGACTGAGAGAGTATTAGGGTTCACGTACGTGAGTGCGTGCAGGAGCCTCTTTCGAGTTTTCTCCTTTCCTTTTACTGATTTTACTAGAAAACAGACGTCCCTGTTTAGAAGGTAAGAGCCTCCAAGAGGTTTTGGCAGCTGCTCAGTCTGATCCACGTGGTGCCAGCTGAATTCTAGGCATGGAAAACAGTAGTTTAAGATGGCAGAATTTTATTCCATCCCTTGGATTTTGTGCCGTAGAATCACTGGGGACATTAGGGTTTGTCCTTTTTGTTTTACCTTTTCCTCCATCCCTCCTTCCTTTCTCTTCATCTCTTACTTCTTTTGTCCTTTCTCCTGTTCCTCGAAAACTGTAGGGTTGAAATAGTGTTTGGACTCCCCTAACACTAGATGCTGCCATCCTGTGGCTTAGCATTAGTGTCTGGGATGACTTGGGGCAAGATCTCAACTTCCCCGCAACCCACTTCACTGCTGCCAGAATCCCTCCTGCCCCCCCTGCTAGAGCCGCCTCCCTGGCCAACCTGGGTGGGGGTGGAGAACAGTGTTTTTTTCATACATTCATAGATTATCGGACTGGAAGGGACCTCGAGAGGTCATCGAGTCCAGTCCCCTGCCCGCATGGCAGGACCAAATACCATCTAGACCATCCCTGATAGACATTTATCTAACCTACTCTTAAATATCTCAAGAGATGGAGATTCCACAACCTCCCTCGGCAATTTATTCCAGTGTTTAACCACCCTGACAGGAACTTTTTCCTAATGTCCAACCTAGACCTCCCTTGCTGCACTTTAAACCCATTGCTTCTGGTTCTATCCTTAGAGGCTAAGGTGAACAAGTTTTCTCCCTCCTCCTTATGACACCCTTTTAAATACCTGAAAACTGCTATCATGTCTCCTCTCAGTCTTCTCTTTTCCAAACTAAACAAAGCCAATTCTTTCAGCCTTCCTTCATAGGTCATGTTCTCAAGACCTTTAATCATTCTTGTTGCTCTTCTCTGGACCCTTTCCAATTTCTCCACATCTTTTTTAAAATGCGGTGCCCAGAACTGGACACAATACTCCAGCTGAGGCCTAACCAGAGCAGAGTAGAGCGGAAGAATGACTTCTCGTGTCTTGCTCACAACACACCTGTTAATACATCCCAGAATCAGGTTTGCTTTTTTTTGCAACAGCATCACACTGTTGACTCATATTTAGCTTGTGGTCTACTATAACCCCTAGATCCCTTTCTGCCGTACTCCTTCCTAGACAGTCTCTTCCCATTCTGTATGTGTGAAACTGATTGTTCCTTCCTAAGTGGAGCACTTTGCATTTGTCTTTGTTAAACTTCATCCTGTTTAACTCAGACCATTTCTCCAATTTGTCCAGATCATTTTGAATTATGACCCTGTCCTCCAAAGCAGTTGCAATCCCTCCCAGTTTGGTATCATCCGCAAACTTAATAAGCGTACTTTCTATGCCAATATCTAAGTCGTTGATGAAGATATTGAACAGCGCCGGTCCCAAAACAGACCCCTGCGATACCCCACTCGTTATGGCTTTCCAGCAGGATTGGGAACTATTAATAACAACTCTCTGAGTACGGTTATCCAGCCAGTTATGCACCCACCTTATAGTAGCCCCATCTAAATTGTATTTGCCTAGTTTATCAATAAGAATATCATGCGAGACCGTATCAAATGCCTTACTAAAGTCTAGGTATACCACATCCACAGCCTCACCCTTATCCACAAGGCTCGTTATCCTATCAAAGAAAGCTATCAGATTGGTTTGACATGATTTGTTCTTCACAAATCCATGCTGGCTGTTCCCTATCACCTTACCACCTTCCAAGTGTTTGCAGATGATTTCCTTAATTACTTGCTCCATTATCTTCCCTGGCACAGAAGTTAAACTCACTGGGGTCTGTAGTTTCCTGGGTTGTTTTTATTTCCCTTTTTATAGATGGGCACTATATTTGCCCTTTTCCAGTCTTCTGGAATCTCTCCCGTCTCCCATGATTTTCCAAAGATAATAGCTGGAGGCTCAGATACCTCCTCTATTAGCTCCTTGAGTATTCTAGGATGCATTTCATCAGGCCCGGTTGACTTGCAGGCATCTAACTTTTCTAAGTGATTTTTAACTTGTTCTTCCCATTAGCATTCACTATGTTAGGCATTCCTTCAGACTTCTCGGTGAAGACCGAAACAAAGAAGTCATTAAGCATCTCCGCCATTTCCAAGTTTCCTGTTACTGTTTCTCCCTCTTCACTAAGCAGTGGGCCTACCCTGTCTTTGGTCTTCCTCTTGCTTCTAATGTATTGATAAAAAGTCGTCTTGTTTCCCTTTATTCCCGTAGCTAGTTTGAGCTCATTTTGTGCCTTTGCCTTTCTAATCTTGCCCCTGCATTCCTGTGTTGTTTGCCTATATTCATCCTTTGTAATCTGTCCCAGTTTCCATTTTTTATATGACTCCTTTTTATTTTTTAGATCATGCAAGATCTCATGGTTAAGCCAAGGTGGTCTTTTGCCACATTTTCTATCTTTCCTAACCAGCGGAATAGCTTGCTTTTGGGCCCTTAATAGTGTCCCTTTGAAAAACTGCCAACTCTCCTCAGTTGTTTTTCCCCTCAGTCTTGATTCCCATGGGACCTTACCTATCAGCTCTCTGAGCTTACCAAAATCTGCCTTCCTGAAATCCATTGTCGCTATTTTGCTGTTCTCCCTTCTACCCTTCCTTAGAATTGCAAACTCTATGATTTCATGATCACTTTCACCCAGGCTGCCTTCTACTTTCAAATTCTCAACGAGTTCCTCCCTATTTGTTAAAATCAAGTCTAGAACAGCTTCCCCCCAGTAGCTTTTTCAACCTTCTGAAATAAAAAGTTGTCTCCAATGCAGTCCAGGAATTTGTTGGATAGTCTGTGCCCCGCTGTGTTATTTTCCCAACATATAGCCGGATAGTTGAAGTCCCCCATCACCACCAAATCTTGGGCTTTGGATGATTTTGTTAGTTGCTTAAAAAAAGCCTCATCCACCTCTTCCACCTGGTTAGGTGGCCTGTAGTAGACTCCTAGCATGACATCTCCCTTGTTTTTTACCCCTTTTAGCCTAACCCAGAGACTCTCAACACTTCCGTCTTCTATGTCCATCTCTACCTCAGTCCAAGTGTGTACATTTTTAATATACAAGGCAACACCTCCTCCCTTTTTCCCCTGTCTATCCTTCCTGAGCAAGCTGTACCCATCCACACCAACATTCCAATCATGTGTATTATCCCACCAAGTTTCAGTAATGCCAACAATGTCATAGTTGTATTTATTTATTAGCACTTCCAGTTCTTCCTGCTTATTCCCCATACTTCTCGCATTTGTATATAGACATCTAAGATACTGGTTTGATCTTTCCTCCCAGTTTTGTCCTGACCCTCCTTTCCCTCTGACAATATAGCCCACACTCCCTCTCGTTTTTGACCCATCTCCCCGGTCTCCATGTTCCCCACTTACCTGTGGGCTTTGCTCACCTGTCCCCGTCGAACCTAGTTTAAAGCCCTCCTCACTAGGTTAGCCAGTCTGTGTCCAAAGGTACTAATAACTTGAGCTGTGGTTTGGAGGTGGAACAGCTGTCAAGGGCACTGAGGGGGAGATAGCAGGAGCTCATCCTTCAAGGAGGGGGGTTGTCACTGGAGGTTACTAGAAAGGACAAGAAGACTCCATTCTGGGGTTCAGGAGGTGAATTTATCCCTCAGTGGTGGGCAGGTGATGGGTGGAAGTAGTGCTGGTTCTTCTTCGAGTGCTTGCTCATATCCATTCCATTAGGTGTGTGTGCGCGCCGCGTGCACGATCGTCGGCAGATTTTCTACCCTAGCAACACCGGCGGGTCGGCTGTGGAGCCCCCTAGAGTGGCGCCTTCATGGCGCTGAATATATACCCCAGCCGACCCGGCGCCCCCTCAGTTCCTTCTTACCGCCCCTGACGGTCGTTGGAACTGTGGAGCGCTGCTTAGCTGTTCTCCACTCTCCCTAGCTTAGTTAGTCATTCGCAGTTATAGTTATAGTTGTAGTTCTAGTGTTTATAGTTAAATAGTTAAATAGTTTAAAGTTGTTTTAGTTGTTATTGTAGTTCAGGGGATTAAGGGGGTCGTCTCCCCCTTTCTCCCCCGGCTGTGGGGCCGGGCTCATGCCCAACGCTCCCGGCTTCAAGCAGTGCGCCTCCTGCGCTAAGCCTATGCCCACGAGCGACCCGCACGACTCCTGTCTGAAGTGCCTGGGAGAGTCCCATCAAACAGATAAGTGCAAGATCTGTAAGGCCTTCAGACCAAGGACCAAGAAGGAGCGGGACTTTCGGCTCCGGCAACTCCTGATGGAGGCGGCACTTAGTCCGGACGCTCCGTCTACAAGTCAGGCCCCGGCACCTAGCGCCTCGGTGCGCAGTGCCCCGGCGGCACCGGCTATGACGACCACGCGAGTGGCGTCGGACAAGCCTCCCCGGCACCGGACCTCGTCGGCACCGCAAGTACAGCAAGTGCCTCGGCGCCGGTCATTATACCCGGGGCATAAAAAAGCCCATAAGACGGGGACCTCCGTGCCGAAGACGCCGGCTCCCCCAGTGCCGGGGGTAGAGCCGCGTCCACCGGTGGAGCACCGGAAACAGGTGCCTCCAGCACCGTCGACTCCGGCGCCGAGGCCGTTGAGTCCGGTGCAGATAGCGTCTCCACCGAGGCCGGCGGTGATACAGTGCCTCCCGTCGACTCCAGAGACCTTCGCGGCGGCGAGAGACTTAATAGCTCTCACGGAGCCGGCACCGCCCCAACCACCGGCACCGACGGCACCGTTGACTCGCCCGGTCCAGTCGAGGGGGAAACCTGCCTTGATGCGCCCTCCATCGCAAGGGCTGGAACCTCGGCACCGATCCAGGTCCCGAAGCAGGTCCCCACGCCGCTCGCAGTCCCGGCACCGAATATCGCCTCGGCACCGGTCGTACTCGCGGCCAAGATCTTCTTCGCGGCACCGCTCTACGTCTCGGCACCGCTATGATCGTCGGCACCGATCAACGTCGAGACGTAGTTCTCGGCACCGCTACGGTCGACGCTCGACGTCGAGAGGCCGCTCCCGGCACCGGGCATACTCCAGGTCCTCGTCGAGGTCCAGATCCGACTCCCGGCACCGACGAGGTCATCGGCACCGGTCGCGGTCCCGGCACCGATCGCCGGCACCGCGTAGAGATAGATCATCTCCGGACCGGCTCCGTGCGGCACCGCAGCCCACGGGAATCGTCTCGACGCTCTCGGCACCGCCGTGGCCATCGAGATCGGTGTCCCGCTCCTCGGAGGACCTCTCGAGATCGGCATACCCCCCTCAGGGGCAAGCCGAGGAACAGGACTTGGGACATTGGCAGGACACGACAGAGGACCATTCTCATGGCCCATCTCACTGGTCGTTTTGGACCCCGTGGGCGTACCATCAGGCGCAAGGGGCTCCAATTGCTTCGACCTCTCGCTCCGGTCACTCCGTCAGAAGGGCCCCGGAGTCCACCATTTCTCGGCCTCCGCCAGGGGGCATGGAGGCTTCTGTGTCCGCACCACCTGACGCCCTGGACCCAGGCGCAGGTGATGCTCCAGCCCAGGAACAGGGAGAACAGGACCAGCCCTTGGATCCTGTTCCACCGGAGGCATCTTCCTCTTCTTCTCCGGATGAGGCAGTGGCGGGCACATCGTGCACAGGCCCACCTCCAATAGATCTTCGGGCTCACCAGGATCTTCTGCGCAGGATGGCCCGTAACATGGACCTGCAGGCGGAGGAGATAGTGGAGGTGCACGACCCGATCGTGAATATCCTCGGAGCGGATGCCCCATCGAGGGTGGCGTTACCCCTGATCCGCACGATACAGGCCAATGCTTCTACGATATGGCAGACTCCTGCCTCTATCCCGCCCACAGCGAGAGGGGTGGAAAGGAAATACTTTGTCCCGTCTAAAGACTACGGGTACTTGTATACCCACCCCCAGCCGTGTTCACTGGTGGTGGCATCAGTGAACGCAAGGGAGCGCCACGGTCAGCAGGCCGCAGCGCCCAAATCAAAGGAGGCTAAGCGCCTCGATTTATTCGGCCGTAAAGTTTACTCAGCCGGAGGGCTGCAACTTAGAGCGGCTAACCAGCAGGCGCTCTTGAGCCGCTATAGCTTTAACTCCTGGAACTCTATGGGGAAGTTTAAGGAGTTGGTTCCCCAAGAGTCCAGAGAGGAGTTTGGAGCCCTGGTAGAGGAGGGTAAGAAGGTGACTCGGACCTCCTTACAGGCCTCCTTAGACATAGCGGACTCTGCTGCGAGAACCCTGGCCTCAGGTATCGCTATGCGGAGGATCTCCTGGCTCCAGGTTTCGGGTCTGCCTCAGGAACTGCAGCAAACCCTGCAGGATCTACCCTTCGAAGGTCAAGGGTTGTTTTCTGAAAAGACGGACTCTCGCCTGCAGAGCCTCAAGGACTCCAGGACGATCATGCGTTCCTTGGGGATGCATGTTGTGGGCCCTCAGCGCAGGCCATTTAGACCGCAGCCTCAGCGCTTCTACCCCCCCCCCCCGCCTCGTCAGAGACAGGACTCGGCCCGGAGGCGAGGGCGAGGTGGTAGAAGAAGGTGGACCGGCCCTCAACCTGGTCAGAACCAGGGGCCACCTAGACCACCTTCAGGCCCCAGGCAGAACTTTTGAAGGTGCGGTCGAGGACGGCGCCCCAGTCATCCCCCAGGATCCAGCCCCCTCCTTTCGGGATCGCCTCTCCCACTTCCACCGTGTTTGGTGCCTTATAACTTCGGACCGTTGGGTCCTTCGCACGGTGGAGAGGGGATACGCTATCCAGTTTTCTTCAATCCCCCCCTCCCACCCCCCTTCCCCGTCCCTCTTCAGGGACCCTTCTCACGAGCAACTTCTTATACAGGAAGTTTCTACACTCCTCGCTATGGGGGCCATAGAGGAGGTTCCAGTGGAGTTAAGGGGCAGGGGATTCTATTCCCGTTACTTCCTCATTCCCAAGTCCAAAGGAGGTCTGCGACCTATCTTGGACTTGCGCGGACTCAACAAATTCGTAGTAAAGTTGAAGTTCCACATGGTCTCTCTGGGGGCCATTATCCCTTCCCTCGATCCTGGAGACTGGTTCGCCGCCCTCGACATGAAAGACGCATACTTTCACATTGCTATTTACCCGCCTCACAGACGCTTCCTGCGATTCGTGGTAAACAGGGTGCACTACCAATTTGCAGTCCTTCCCTTCGGCCTATCCTCGGCCCCACGGGTGTTCACGAAATGTATGGCTGTCGTGGCAGCGTACCTTCGTCGGCAAGGGATACAGG
>NW_027053078.1:57500-63000 GCF_011386835.1 Chrysemys picta bellii | reverse complement strand
ACCAAAGTCCAGGAATTCCTGACTACAAAAAAAAAAAAAACATTAAGAACTGACCCTGGTGAAGAAACAAAGAATTATACACTGGCAGGAAGAAACTTGTGGGACCCATGCTTGGGAATGTGGTTTTGATTGGATTTTGGGGTTTATTCTACAGGCTGCGCCCTGTGTTTTGAATGAGTCCTTCAGCATGTATTGCCCTCCCTAATTGGATTTTAAATGCAAAAGGGGCTGCTATTAGATTAGCACAACAGAGGCTTGGGTTATTTCCTCTAGAAAGAAAAGAGACTTGACCGGATCCCTATGGGATAAGGCCAATAGTACAGCAGCAGTTTAAAATATTTTTAAGAACCAAAAACATAATAAGAAATTAGGGCAACTAAAGAAGGCCACAAGCCTTATTTGTGGAGCACAGCTAACCCAGGTACAGGCTGGAATTGGTAAGTTACATGTTATCTCCGCCCTTAGTACTATGACCCAAAAGTTGCTAATAGAGATAGTATTGAATATCACTGAGGCTGGGAAGACATTGCAGTGGGATCTAGCATGTTCAGGCTTGGCCCACTGCCCTTACAGACACATCAGGAGTACCATCTGATCTGTGGCCATAAAGAAATACTTGGAGACTTTCCTGGTGGAAGTGCGGACATTCTCAATGCTCCTTCCAAGCATATGGACCGGTTAGGGAGGTGTGGGCTCCCACATATCGAATCCTGCCGGGTCCATGGGGAGGATGCATGTGGGATTAGGTAATTCACCGAGACATGTGGAAAATTAGACTAACGCCGATGCCCTGGTGGACTTGGTAACAGCACAGAGAAAACTAAGGCAAATGGTTCTCCAGAACCACTTGGCTCTAGATATTTTACTGGCCTCTCAGAGAGGAACATGTGCATTAATTGGACAAGAATGCTGTGTGTATGTCCCAGACGTTTATAATGCCACTTGGAAAAGAGCAAACCACCTTATAAAGGTAGCAAAGGACCACGGAGGGAAGCGAATTGAATCCTGGTGGAGTAACCTGTTCAATTGGATTCCAGATATAGGTGGTTCGCTCCATAATGTACTCCAAAGTGCCGTTGTAATTATATGTGGCCTGCTAGCTTTGTATGTTATGATAAAGGTTGGATGGGCACCAAGGTGTGTTCTGCCAAAAAGTAATCAACTCCCAAGCTTACCACTCATAGCTGTCTCATAGTAGTGAGTTGTCCCAGGAGTCCCTTCGAGGTACTCCAGGGACAAAGGGGGGACTGTTAGGTCCAAAGAAAATGGAGTATAGAACAGGTTGTTTGGCCAGCTTAGCCAAAGTTCGGCTAACTGTAGTTGCTGGGCCATTCCTGTCTCTCTGTGAAACATGAGGACATGCTTGCTTGGGCTTCAAAGAATGAGATAAAGGGGGGACTGTATTCTTGTACCAAATGTACTAGGAACGGTTTGTTTGGACATATGGAGACTTGCAGTCTCCACTCCCTGTTTCTGTTCTTAACTCCCTACTTTCTCCTAGTTTCTAGTGCATGACGAAAAAGCTGATAAGCTGCTGAGGCATCATGAACTGTTTGTACTGTCAAAGAACATAGATATGCATGAATATTAGAAGCTTTTAACTAGTAAAGGGGGGTGGATTGGGTTGCTTTAACTATGACGCGACGGAACTGTCTATATAATCTCACTAGTTATTGTAATCGTGGCTGGTTCTCTCTGGAGACGGGCCGCTCTCTATTGTTGTGTGCACTCTTCAATAAAGAGCTTGTATTGGACCTTGCTGGTGTTGCCTGTCTCTCACTCTGCGGTCAGACAACGAACCTTGCCGTCTGGGTTAAAAAGTCCCCGACACAAGGACAGATGCAAATACAGGTACCTTCTCCTCCAATGAGAACTCCCTCTCAAACTCCCCTGTTTGCCGCCGCTGCTCGCAGCTGTACCGCTGCCTGGCTGGGCAACCGCTTTTATGGGCCCCTTAATCAGCCAGGCCCCGCCCCCTACTCAGGGCTCGGCGTCGTCCCAGCCCCCAGCCCCTGCCGACCCCTACAAACAAACACACACACACACACACACACACACACACAAGGACAGATGCAAATACAGGTACCTTCTCCTCCAATGAGAACTCCCTCTCAAACTCCCCTGTTTGCCGCCGCTACTCGCAGCTATACCGCTGCCTGGCTGGGCAACCGCTTTTATGGGCCCCTTAATCAGCCAGGCCCCGCTCCCTACTCAGGGCTAGGCGTCGTCCCAGCCCCCAGCCCCTGCCGGCCCCTACAAACAAACACACACACACACACACACAAGGACAGATGCAAATACAGGTACCTTCTCCTCCAATGAGAACTCCCTCTCAAACTCCCCTGTTTGCCGCCGCTGCTCGCAGCTGTACCGCTCCCTGGCTGGGAGGCCGCTTTTATGGGCCCCTTAATCAGCCAGGCCCTGCCACCTACTCAGGGCTCGGCGTCGTCCCAGCCCCCAGCCTCTGCCGGCCCCTACAAACAAACACACACACACACACACACACACAAGGACAGATGCAAATACAGGTACCTTCTCCTCCAATGAGAACTCCCTCTCAAACTCCCCTGTTTGCCGCCGCTGCTCGCAGCTGTACCGCTGCCTGGCTGGGCGGAAGCTTTTATGGGCCCCTTAATCAGCCAGGCCCCGCCCCCTACTCAGGGCTCGGCGTCGTCCCAGCCCCCAGCCCCTGCCGGCCCCTACAAACAAACACACACACACACACACACACACACACACAAGGACAGATGCAAATACAGGTACCTTCTCCTCCAATGAGAACTCCCTCTCAAACTCCCCTGTTTGCCGTCGCTGCTCACAGCTGTACCGCTGCCTGGCTGGGCGGCCGCTTTTATGGGCCCCTTAATCAGCCAGGCCCCGCCCCCTACTCAGGGCTCGGCGTCGTCCCAGCCCCCAGCCCCTGCCGGCCCCTACAAACAAACACACACACACACACACACAAGGACAGATGCAAATACAGGTACCTTCTCCTCCAATGAGAACTCCCTCTCAAACTCCCCTGTTTGCCGCCGCTGCTCGCAGCTGTACCGCTGCCTGGCTGGGCCGCCGCTTTTATGGGCCCCTTAATCAGCCAGGCCCCGCCCCCTACTCAGGGCTCGGCGTCGTCCCAGCCCCCAGCCCCTGCCGGCCCCTACAAACAAACACACACACACACAAGGACAGATGCAAATACAGGTACCTTCTCCTCCAATGAGAACTCCCTCTCAGACTCCCCTGTTTGCCGCCGCTGCTCGCAGCTGTACCGCTGCCTGGCTGGGCGGAAGCTTTTATGGGCCTCTTAATCAGCCAGGCCCCGCCCCCTACTCAGGGCTCGGCGTCGTCCCAGCCCCCAGCCCATGCCGGCCCCTACAAACAAACACACACACACACACACACACACACAAGGACAGATGCAAATACAGGTACCTTCTCCTCCAATGAGAACTCCCTCTCAAACTCCCCTGTTTGCCATCGCTGCTCGCAGCTGTACCGCTGCCTGGCTGGGCGGAAGCTTTTATGGGCCTCTTAATCAGCCAGGCCCCGCCCCCTACTCAGGGCTCGGCGTCGTCCCAGCCCCCAGCCCCTGCCGGCCCCTACAAACAAACACACACACATACACACACACAAGGACAGATGCAAATACAGGTACCTTCTCCTCCAATGAGAACTCCCTCTCAAACTCCCCTGTTTGCCGCCGCTGCTCGCACCTGTACCGCTGCCTGGGTGGGCAACCGCTTTTATGGGCCCCTTAATCAGCCAGGCCCCGCCCCCTACTCAGGGCTCGGCGTCGTCCCAGCCCCCAGCCCCTGCCGGCCCCTACAAACAAACACCTGTATTTGCATCTGTCCTTGTGTGTGTGTGTGTGTGTGTGTGTGTGTGTGTGTGTGTGTGTGTTTGTTTGTAGGGGCCGGCAGGGGCTGGGGGCTGGGACGACGCCGAGCCCTGAGTAGGGGGCGGGGCCTGGCTGATTAAGGGGCCCATAAAAGCTTCCGCCCAGCCAGGCAGCGGTACAGCTGCGAGCAGCGGTGGCAAACAGGGGAGTTTGAGAGGGAGTTCTCATTGGAGGAGAAGGTACCTGTATTTGCATCTGTCCTTGTGTGTGTGTGTTTGTTTGTTTGTAGGGGCCGGCAGGGGCTGGGGGCTGGGACGACGCCGAGCCCTAAGTAGGGGGCGGGGCCTGGCTGATTAAGGGGCCCATAAAAGCGGCCGCCCAGCCAGGGAGCGGTACAGCTGCGAGCAGCGGCGGCAAACAGGGGAGTTTGAGAGGGAGTTCTCATTGGAGGAGAAGGTACCTGTATTTGCATCTGTCCTTGTGTGTGTGTGTGTGTGTGTGTGTGTGTGTGTGTTTGTTTGTTTGTAGGGGCCGGCAGGGGCTGGAGGCTGGGATGACGCCGAGCCCTGAGTAGGGGGCGGGGCCTGGCTGATTAAGGGGCCCATAAAAGCGGCCGCACAGCCAGGCAGCGGTACATCTGCGAGCAGCGGCGGCAAACAGGGGAGTTTGAGAGGGAGTTCTCATTGGAGGAGAAGGTACCTGTATTTGCATCTGTCGTTTTGTGTGTGTGTTTGTTTGTAGGGGCCGGCAGGGGCTGGGGGCTGGGACGACGCCGAGCCCTGAGTAGGGGGCGGGGCCTGGCTGATTAAGGGGCCCATAAAAGCGGCCGCCCAGCCAGACAGCGGTACAGCTGCGAGCAGCGGCGGCAAACAGGGGAGTTTGAGAGGGAGTTCTCATTGGAGGAGAAGGTACCTGTATTTGCATCTGTCCTTGTGTGTGTGTGTGTGTGTGTGTTTGTTTGTAGGGGCCGGCAGGGGCTGGGGGCTGGGACGACGCCGAGCCCTGAGTAGGGGGCGGGGCCTGGCTGATTAAGGGGCCCATAAAAGCGGCCGCCCAGCCAGGCAGCGGTACAGCAGCGAGCAGCGGCGGCAAACAGGGGAGTTTGAGAGGGAGTTCTCATTGGAGGAGAAGGTACCTGTATTTGCATCTGTCCTTGTGTGTGTGTGTGTGTGTGTGTGTGTGCGCGTGTGTGTTTGTTTGTAGGGGCCGGCAGGGGCTGGGGGCTGGGACGACGCCGAGCCCTGAGTAGGGGGCGGGGCCTGGCTGATTAATGGGCCCAGAAAAGCGGTTGCCCAGCCAGGCAGCGGTACAGCAGCGAGCAGCGGCGGCAAACAGGGGAGTTTGAGAGGGAGTTCTCATTGGAGGAGAAGGTACCTGTATTTGCATCTGTCCTTGTGTGTGTGTTTGTTTGTAGGGACCGGCAGGGGCTGGGGTCTGGGACGACGCCGAGCCCTGAGTAGGGGGCGGGGCCTGGCTGATTAAGGGGCCCATAAAAGCGGCCGCCCAGCCAGGCAGCGGTACAGCTGCGAGCAGCGGCGGCAAACAGGGGAGTTTGAGAGGGAGTTCTCATTGGAGGAGAAGGTACCTGTATTTGCATTTGTCTTTTTGTGTGTGTGTGTGTCTGTGTTTGTTTGTAGGGGCCGGCAGGGGCTGGGGGCTGGGACGACG
>NW_027053078.1:0-5000 GCF_011386835.1 Chrysemys picta bellii | reverse complement strand
GCGTCGTCCCAGCCCCTGCCTGCCCCTACAAACAAACACACACACACACACACAAGGACAGATGCAAATACAGGTACCTTCTCCTCCAATGAGAACTCCCTCTCAAACTCCCCTGTTTGCCGCCGCTGCTCCCTGCTGTACCGCTGCCTGGCTGGGCAACCGATTTTCTGGGCCCATTAATCAGCCAGGCCCTGCCCCCTACTCAGGGCTCGGCGTCTTCCCAGCCCCCAGCCCCTGCCGGCCCCTACAAACAAACACACAAGGACAGATGCAAATACAGGTACCTTCTCCTCCAATGAGAACTCCCTCTCAAACTCCCCTGTTCGCTTCCGCTGCTCGCAGCTGTGCCGCTGCCTGGGTGGGCGGCCGCTATTCTGGGCCCCTTAATCAGCCAGGCCCCGCCCCCTACTCAGGGCTCGGCGTCGTCCCAGCCCCTGCCGGCCCCTACAAACAAACCCACAAGAACACACAAGGACAGATGCAAATACAGGTACCTTCTCCTCCAATGAGAACTCCCTCTCAAACTCCCCTGTTTGCCGCCGCTGCTCGCAGCTGTACCGCTGCCTGGCTGGGCGGCCGCTTTTCTGGGCCCCTTAATCAGCCAGGCCCCGCCCCCTACTCAGGGCTCGACGTCGTACCAGCCCCCAGCCCCTGCCGGCCCCTACAAACAAACACACACACACACACACAAGGACAGATGCAAATACAGGTACCTTCTCCTCCAATGAGAACTCCCTCTCAAACTCCCCTGTTTGCCGCCGCTGCTCGCAGCTGTACCGCTGCCTAGCTGGGCGGCCGCTTTTCTGGGCCCCTTAATCAGCCAGGCCCCGCCCCCTATTCAGGGCTCGGCGTCGTCCCAGCCCCCAGCCCCTGCCGGCCCCTACAAAGAAACACACACACACAAACAAGGACAGATGCAAATACAGGTACCTTCTTCTCCAATGAGAACTCCCTCTCAAACTCCCCTGTTTGCCGCCGCTGCTCGCAGCTGTACCGCTGCCTGGCTGGGCGGCCGCTTTTATGGGCCCCTTAATCAGCCAGGCCCCGCCCCCTACTCAGGGCTCGGCGTCGTCCCAGCCCCGAGCCCCTGCCGGCCCCTACACACACACACACACACACACACACACACACACACACACACACACAAGGACAGATGCAAATACAGGTACTTTCTCCTCCAATGAGAACTCCCTCTCAAACTTCCCTGTTTGCCGCCGCTGCTCGCAGCTGTACCGCTGCCTGGCTGGGCGGCCGCTTTTATGGGCCCCTTAATCAGCCAGGCCCCGCCCCCTACTCAGGGCTCGGCGTCGTCCCAGCCCCCAGCCCCTGCCGGCACCTACAAACAAACACACACACAAACACAAGGAAAGATGCAAATACAGGTACCTTCCTCTCCAATGAGAAGTCCCTCTAAATCTCCCCTGTTTGCCGCCGCTGCTCGCAGCTCTACCGCTGCCTGGCTGGGCAACCGCTTTTATGGGCCCCTTAATGAGCCAGGCCCCGCCCCCTACTCAGGGCTCGGCGTCGTCCCAGCCCCCAGCCCCTGCCGGCCCCTACAAACAAACACACACACACACACACACACACAGATGCAAATACAGGTACCTTCTCCTCCAATGAGAACTCCCTCTCAAACTCCCCTGTTTGCCGCCGCTGCTCGCAGCTGTACCGCTGCCTGGCTGGGCAACCGCTTTTATGGGCCCCTTATTCAGCCAGGCCCCGCCCCCTACTCAGGGCTCGGCGTCGTCCCAGCCCCCAGCCCCTGCCGGCCCCTACAAACAAACACACACACACACACACACACACAAAAGGACAAATGCAAATACAGGTACCTTCTCCTCCAATGAGAACTCCCTCTCAAACTCCCCTGTTTGCCACCGCTGCTCGCAGCTGTACCGCTGCCTGGCTGGGCAACCGCTTTTATGGGCCTTTTAATCAGCCAGGCCCCGCACCCTACTCAGGACTCGGCGTCGTCCCAGCCCCTGCCGGCCCCTACAAACAAACACACACACACACACACACACACACACACACACACACACACACACACACACACACACACACACACGGACAGATGCAAATACAGGTACCTTCTCCTCCAATGAGAACTCCCTCTCAGGGCTAGTCTACACTTACCGGCTGGTCCGGAGGCACGCCATCGATGTTCTGGGATCGATTTATCGCGTCTGGTTAAGACGCGATAAATCGATCCCGGATCGATCCCGGAAGTGCTCACAATCGACGCCGGTACTCCAGCTCGCCGAGAGGAGTACGCGGCGTCGACGGGGGGAGACTTCCGGCCGCGTCTGGACCGCGGTAAGTCCGGACTAAGGTACTTCGAATTCAGCTACGTTATTAACGTAGCTGAATTTGCGTACCTTAGTCCGAAGTCCGGACTAAGTGTAGACCAGCCCTCAAACTCCCGTGTTTGCCGCCGCTGCTCGCAGCTGTACCGCTGCCTGGCTGGGCGGCCGCTTTTCTGGGCCCCTTAATCAGCCAGGCCCCGCCCCCTACTCAGGGCTCGGCGTCCTCCCAGCCCCCAGCCCCTGCCGGCCCGTACAAACAAACACACAAGGACAGATTCAAATACAGGTACCTTCTCCTCCAATGAGAACTCCCTCTCAAACTCCCCTGTTTGCCGCCGCTGCTTGCAGCTGTACCGCTACCTGGCTGGGCGGCCGGTTTTATGGGCCCCTTAATCAGCCAGGCCCCGGCCCCTACGCGGGGCTCGGCGTCGTCCGAGCCCCCAGCCCCTGCCGGCCCCTACAAACAAACACACACACACACACACAAGTACAGATGCAAATACAGGTACCTTCTCCTCCAATGAGAACTCCCTCTCAAACTCCCCTGTTTGCCGCCGCTGCTCGCAGCTTTACCGCTGCCTGGCTGGGCGGCCGCTTTTATGGGCCCCTTAATCAGCCAGGCCCCGCCCCCTACTCAGGGCTCGGCGTCTTCCCAGCACCCAGCCCTGCCGGCCCCTACAAGCAAACACACCCACAAGGACAGATGCAAATACAGGTACCTTCTCCTCCAATGAGAACTCCCTCTCAAACTCCCCTGTTTGCCGCCGCTGCTCGCAGCTCTACCGCTGCCTGGCTGGGCGGCCGCTTTTATGGGCCCCTTAATCAGCCAGGCCCCGCCCCCTACTCAGGCTCGGCGTCTTCCCAGCACCCAGCCCCTGCCGGCCCCTACAAACAAACACACAAGAACAACAAGGACAGATGCAAATACAGGTACCTTCTCCTCCAATGAGAACTCCCTCTCAAACTCCCCTGTTCGCCGCCGCTGCTCGCAGCTGTACCGCTGCCTGGCTGGGCGGCCGCCTTTATGGGCCCCTTAATTAGCCAGGCCCCGCCCCCTACTCAGGGCTCGGCGTCTTCCCAGCACCCAGCCCCTGCCGGCCCCTACAAACAAACACACAAGGACAGATGCAAATACAGGTACCTTCTCCTCCAATGAGAACTCCCTCTCAAACTCCCCTGCTCGCCGCCGCTGCTCGCAACTGTGCCGCTACCTGGCTGGGCGGCCGCCTTTATGGGCCCCTTAATTAGCCAGGCCCCGCCCCCTACTCAGGGCTCGGCGTCTTCCCAGCACCCAGCCCCTGCCAGCCCCTACACACAAGAACACACAAGGACAGATGCAAATACAGGTACCTTCTCCTCCAATGAGAACTCACTCTCAAACTCCCCTGTTAGCCGCCCTGTTTGCTGCTGCTGCTCCTTGAAAAGCCATTAGGATGAACGGCTAGTTGTTCGGAAGTCATCATTAAAGGAGAAACACTTAAAATGAGAGTCTTCATTCCTGAGTTGTGCTATTAACAAATTACTCTAGGAATCTTTGTGTAAAAGCCATTAAGATGCGCTGTTAATGGTTGCGGAGAGTTCGATTCAGGAAAAACAGGTTAAGAGATTGAATGGAACCCTAAAGATGCTGCTGATAACCATTATGGTCCATTACCCGTAGGACTGGGACAAGTTATTTACCCCACCTGCTGTTCGCAAAGAGGGTAGTGCACCAGGAATACACAAGCTTTTCCCCGTTCGGGTTGCTGTATGGGAGGAGAGCGAGGGGACCCCTAGACTTCATGAGGGATGAGTGGGAGGGGTAGACCTCTCCAGGGGGATCATCAATACTGGAGTATGTACTGATTTACTGGGAAAAGCTCGTGGAGCTCATGGGCTTGGCTAGAAGAAACCTAGCAAGGACACAGAGGAAGCAGAAGGTCTGGTACGACCGCTCAGCATGTGCCCACCCCTATGCTACCGGGGAGCAGGTGATGCTTCTCATCCCAGTGAAGAGGAACAAGAACTATTGAGTCTTGTGATGTGCTTGGGGCACAGGTCTCTAGGCAGCTTCATCTAAAAGCCATTAGAAAGCTAGTGTTTAGGAAGAGACCTGTTATTAGAAAGACAAAACAAGATAAATTGCGTCCAGATTTGTGCTCTGATAAATTTCTCTTGGAATCTTCATCTAAATGTCATTAGAATGCACTGCTAGTATTTACAAAGAGACGTGTAGGGGAGAAAGACAAACAACTCAGCTAATTATTGATCCGTGCTAGGGACAAATGTCTCAAGGAAACCGCGCCTGGAAGACAGGAGGATGGACTTTTAATGGTTTAGCGAGCTCGGTCGTGAGAAAGGCCAACAAATTTCATTCCTGATTTATGCTAGAAATCAATGTTTCAAAGCATCATACTGCAAATGGCATTTTTTGGAAGACATCGGTTTATGCGAAAGACGAAAAATTATTAATTCATTCCTGACGTGTGATATGACAAATGTCACAAGGAGTCATGTTGTGCTACTGATTTGGAAGAGAACGGTTCATGTTGAAGAGGAAAGATTAGAATTTCATTTCTGAGCTCTGCTTGGGCCAAATTTCTCAAGCTATTACGTTAGACTGTTAATGCTTTGCAAGTGATCGTTTCGTGAGAAAGACGAAAAAGAGACTTTTGTTATTGATCTGTCCTCGGGCCAAATGTCCCTAAGACTCCT